>NW_028261433.1:2500-12500 GCF_051295495.1 Thamnophis sirtalis
ATATGGTTTGGTCTAACTCCTCAGGGAAAGCTCTGATCAGCGAATGAAGTGATTTTTTAGCTTTCCCAACTCAGGACACCCCTAATAGGTGTTTGTTGTTTGTTGTTCGAATCTTACCCTAACCCTAACCCTAACCCTAACCCTAACCCTAACCCTAACCCTAACCCTAACCCTAACCCTAACCCTAACCCTAACCCTAACCCTAACCCTAACCCTAACCCTAACCCTAACCCTAACCCTAACCCTAACCCTAACCCTAACCCTAACCCTAACCCTAACCCTAACCCTAACCCTAACCCTAACCCTAACCCTAACCGTAACCGTAACCCTAACCGTAACCGTAACCGTAACCGTAACCGTAACCGTAACCGTAACCGTAACCGTAACCGTAACCGTAACCGTAACCGTAACCGTAACCGTAACCCCGAACCCCGAACCCTAACCCTAACCCTAACCCTAACCCTAACCCTAACCCTAACCCTAACCCTACCCCTAACCCTAACCCTAACCCTAACCCTAACCCTAACCCTAACCCTAACCCTAACCCTAACCCTAACCCTAACCCTAACCCTAACCCTAACCCTAACCCTAACCCTAACCGTAACCGTAACCGTAACCGTAACCGTAACCGTAACCCGAACCCCAACCCCAACCCCAACCCTAACCCTAACCCTAACCCTAACCCTAACCCTAACAACAAATCTGAGCTTTGGTTCAAAAGTAACATTTTCTGGTTGAATTGAGTTCTTTCCCAATTCTGAGATACACTTTAGTCTAACTCCTCAGGGAAAGCTCTGATCAGCGAATGAAGTGATTTTTTAGCTTTCCCGACTCAGGACACCCCTAATAGGTGTTTTTTGTTCAAATGTGAGCTTTGGTTCAAAAGTTACACTTTCTGGTTGAATTGAGTTCTTTCGCCAATTCTGAGATACACTTTGGTCTAACTCCAAAGGGAAACCTCTGAACACAAAACCGAATGTTTTTTAGCTTTCCCAACTCAGGACATCCCTAATAAATGTTTTTTTGTTTTAATCACAGCTTTGGTTCAAAAGTTACACTTTCTGGTTGAATTGAGTTCTTTCGCCAATTATGAGATACACTTTGGTCCAACTCCTCAGGGAAAGCTCTGATCACCAAATGGAGTGGTTTTTTAGCTTTCCCGACTCAGGACATCCCTAATAGGTGTTTGATGTACGAATCTGAGCTTTTGTTCAAAAGTAACACTTTCTGATTGAATTGAGTTCTTTGGAAATTCTGAGATATGGTTTGGTCTAACTCCTCAGGGAAAGCTCTGATCAGCGAATGAAGTGATTTTTTAGCTTTCCCAATTCAGGACACCCCTAATAGGTGTTTATTGTTCAAATGTGAGCTTTCGTTCAAACGTAACACTTTCTGGTTGAATTGAGTTCTTTCGCCAATTCTGAGATATACTTTGGTCTAACTCCTCAGGGAAAGCTATGATCATCGAATGAAGTGGTTTTTTAGCTTTCCTGACTCAGGACACCCCTAATAGGTGTTTATTGTTCAAACCTGAGCTTTGCTTCAAAAGTAACACTTTCAGGTTGAATTGAGTTCTTTCGCCAATTCTGAGACACACATTTTTCTAACTCCTCAGGGAAACCTCTGATCACAAAACGCATGATTTTTTAGCTTTCCCAACTCAGGACATCCCTAATAGGTGTTTGATGTTCGAATCTGAGCTTTTGTTCAAAAGTAACACTTTCTGATTGAATTGAGTTCTTTGGAAATTCTGAGATATGGTTTGGTCTAACTCCTCAGGGAAAGCTCTGATCAGCGAATGAAGTGATTTTTTAGCTTTCCCAACTCAGGACACCCCTAATAGGTGTTTGTTGTTTGTTGTTCGAATCTTACCCTAACCCTACCCTAACCCTAACCCTAACCCTAACCCTAACCCTAACCCTAACCCTAACCCTAACCCTAACCCTAACCCTAACCCTAACCCTAACCCTAACCCTAACCCTAACCCTAACCCTAACCCTAACCCTAACCCTAACCCTAACCGTAACCCGAACCCCAACCCCAACCCCAACCCCAACCCTAACCCTAACCCTAACCCTAACCCTAACAACAAATCTGAGCTTTGGTTCAAAAGTAACATTTTCTGGTTGAATTGAGTTCTTTCGCCAATTCTGAGATACACTTTAGTCTAACTCCTCAGGGAAAGCTCTGATCAGCGAATGAAGTGATTTTTTAGCTTTCCCGACTCAGGACACCCCTAATAGGTGTTTATTGTTCAAACGTGAGCTTTGGTTCAAAAGTCGCACTTTCTGGTTGAATTGAGTTCTTTCGCCAATTCTGAGACACACTTTTGTCTAATCCTCAGGGAAACCTCTGATCACAAAACCGAATGGTTTTTTAGCTTTCTCGACTCAGGATACCCCTAATAAATGTTTTTTTGTTTGAATAACAGCTTTGGTTCAAAAGTTACACTTTCTGGTTGAATTGAGTTCTTTCTCCAATTCTGAGATATACTTTGGTCTAACTCCAAAGGGAAAGCTCTGATCAGAAAACGGAATGGTTTTTTAGCTTTCCCAACTCAGGACATCCCTAATAGGTGTTTGATGTTCGAATCTGAGCTTTTGTTCAAAAGTAACACTTTCTGATTGAATTGAGTTCTTTGGAAATTCTGAGATATGGTTTGGTCTAACTCCTCAGGGAAAGCTATGATCATCGAATGAAGTGGTTTTTTAGCTTTCCTGACTCAGGACACCCCTAATAGGTGTTTATTGTTCAAACCTGAGGTTTGCTTCAAAAGTAACACTTTCAGGTTGAATTGAGTTCTTTCGCCAATTCTGAGACACACTTTTGTCTAACACCTCAGGGAAAGCTCTGATCAGCGAATGAAGTGATTTTTTAGCTTTCCCAACTCAGGACACCCCTAATAGGTGTTTGTTCTTTGTTGTTCGAATCTTACCCTAACCCTAACCCTAACCCTAATCCTAACCCTAACCCTAACCCTAACCCTAACCCTAACCCTAACCCTAACCCTAACCCTAACCCTAACCCTAACCCTAACCCTAACCCTAACCCTAACCCTAACCCTAAGCCTAAGCCTAAGCCTAAGCCTAAGCCTAAGCCTAACCCTAAGCCTAACCCTAAAACTAACAACAAATCTGAGCTTTGGTTCAAAAGTAACACTTTCAGGTTGAATTGAGTTCTTTCACCAATTCTGAGACACACTTTTGTCTAATCCTCAGGGAAACCTCTGATCACAAAACCGAATGGTTTTTTAGCTTTCTCGACTCAGGATACCCCTAATAAATGTTTTTTTGTTTGAATCACAGCTTTGGTTCAAAAGTAACACTTTCCGGTTGAATTGAATTCTTTCGCCAATTCTGAGACACACTTTTGTCTAACTCCTCAGGGAAACCTCTGATCACAAAACTCATGGTTTTTTAGCTTTCCCAACTCAGGACATCCCTAATAGGTGTTTGATGTTCGAATCTGAGCTTTTGTTCAAAAGTAACACTTTCTGATTGAATTGAGTTCTTTGGAAATTCTGAGATATGGTTTGGTCTAACTCCTCAGGGAAAGCTCTGATCAGCGAATGAAGTGATTTTTTAGCTTTCCCAACTCAGGACACCCCTAATAGGTGTTTGTTGTTTGTTGTTCGAATCTTACCCTAACTCTAACCCTAACCCTAACCCTAACCCTAACCCTAACCCTAACCCTAACCCTAACCCTAACCCTAACCCTAACCTTAACCCTAACCCTAACCCTAACCCTAACCCTAACCCTCACCCTCACCCTCACCCTCACCCTCACCCTCACCCTCACCCTCACCCTAACCCTAACCCTAACCCTAACCCTAACCCTAACCCTAACCCTAACCCTAACCCTAACCCTAACCCTAACCCTAAAACTAACAACAAATCTGAGCTTTGGTTCAAAAGTAACACTTTCAGGTTGAATTGAGTTCTTTCTCCAATTCTGAGATATACTTTGGTCTAACTCCAAAGGGAAAGCTCTGATCAGAAAACGGAATGGTTTTTTAGCTTTCCCAACTCAGGACATCCCTAATAGGTGTTTGATGTTCGAATCTGAGCTTTTGTTCAAAAGTAACACTTTCTGATTGAATTGAGTTCTTTGGAAATTCTGAGATATGGTTTGGTCTAACTCCTCAGGAAAGCTATGATCATCGAATGAAGTGATTTTTTAGCTTTCCCGACTCAGGACACCCCTAATAGGTGTTTTTTGTTCAAATGTGAGCTTTGGTTCAAAAGTTACACTTTCTGGTTGAATTGAGTTCTTTCGCCAATTCTGAGATACACTTTGGTCTAACTCCAAAGGGAAACTTCTGAACACAAAACCGAATGTTTTTTTAGCTTTCCCAACTCAGGACATCCCTAATAAATGTTTTTTTGTTTTAATCACAGCTTTGGTTCAAAGTTACACTTTCTGGTTGAATTGAGTTCTTTCGCCAATTATGAGATACACTTTGGTCCAACTCCTCAGGGAAAGCTCTGATCACCAAATGGAGTGGTTTTTTAGCTTTCCCGACTCAGGACATCCCTAATAGGTGTTTGATGTACGAATCTGAGCTTTTGTTCAAAAGTAACACTTTCTGATTGAATTGAGTTCTTTGGAAATTCTGAGATATGGTTTGGTCTAACTCCTCAGGGAAAGCTCTGATCAGCGAATGAAGTGATTTTTTAGCTTTCCCAATTCAGGACACCCCTAATAGGTGTTTATTGTTCAAATGTGAGCTTTCGTTCAAACGTAACACTTTCTGGTTGAATTGAGTTCTTTCGCCAATTCTGAGATATACTTTGGTCTAACTCCTCAGGGAAAGCTATGATCATCGAATGAAGTGGTTTTTTAGCTTTCCTGACTCAGGACACCCCTAATAGGTGTTTATTGTTCAAACCTGAGCTTTGCTTCAAAAGTAACACTTTCAGGTTGAATTGAGTTCTTTCGCCAATTCTGAGACACACATTTTTCTAACTCCTCAGGGAAACCTCTGATCACAAAACGCATGATTTTTTAGCTTTCCCAACTCAGGACATCCCTAATAGGTGTTTGATGTTCGAATCTGAGCTTTTGTTCAAAAGTAACACTTTCTGATTGAATTGAGTTCTTTGGAAATTCTGAGATATGGTTTGGTCTAACTCCTCAGGGAAAGCTCTGATCAGCGAATGAAGTGATTTTTTAGCTTTCCCAACTCAGGACACCCCTACTTTCCCAACTCAGGACACCCCTAATAGGTGTTTGTTGTTTGTTGTTCGAATCTTACCCTAACCCTAACCCTAACCCTAACCCTAACCCTAACCCTAACCCTAACCCTAACCCTAACCCTAACCCTAACCCTAACCCTAACCCTAACCCTAACCCTAACCCTAACCCTAACCCTAACCCTAACCCTAACCCTAACCCTAACCCTAACCCTAACACTAACCCTAACCCTAACCCTAACCCTAACCCTAACCCTAACCGTAACCGTAACCCGAACCCCAACCCCAACCCCAACCCCAACCCTAACCCTAACCCTAACCCTAACCCTAACAACAAATCTGAGCTTTGGTTCAAAAGTAACATTTTCTGGTTGAATTGAGTTCTTTCGCCAATTCTGAGATACACTTTAGTCTAACTCCTCAGGGAAAGCTCTGATCAGCGAATGAAGTGATTTTTTAGCTTTCCCGACTCAGGACACCCCTAATAGGTGTTTTTTGTTCAAATGTGAGCTTTGGTTCAAAAGTTACACTTTCTGGTTGAATTGAGTTCTTTCGCCAATTCTGAGATACACTTTGGTCTAACTCCAAAGGGAAACCTCTGAACACAAAACCGAATGTTTTTTTAGCTTTCCCAACTCAGGACATCCCTAATAAATGTTTTTTTGTTTGAATCACAGCTTTGGTTCAAAAGTTACACTTTCTGGTTGAATTGAGTTCTTTCGCCAATTATGAGATACACTTTGGTCCAACTCCTCAGGGAAAGCTCTGATCACCAAATGGAGTGGTTTTTTAGCTTTCCCGACTCAGGACACCCCTAACAGGTGTTTGTTGTTCAAACGTGAGCTTTGGTTCAAAAGTAGCACTTTCTGGTTGAATTGAGTTCTTTCGCCAATTCTGAGATACACTTTAGTCTAACTCCTCAGGGAAAGCTCTGATCAGCGAATGAAGTGATTTTTTAGCTTTCCCGACTCAGGACACCCCTAATAGGTGTTTTTTGTTCAAATGTGAGCTTTGGTTCAAAAGTTACACTTTCTGGTTGAATTGAGTTCTTTCGCCAATTCTGAGATACACTTTGGTCTAACTCCAAAGGGAAACCTCTGAACACAAAACCGAATGTTTTTTTAGCTTTCCCAACTCAGGACATCCCTAATAAATGTTTTTTTGTTTGAATCACCGCTTTGGTTCAAAAGTTACACTTTCTGGTTGAATTGAGTTCTTTCGCCAATTATGAGATACACTTTGGTCCAACTCCTCAGGGAAAGCTCTGATCACCAAATGGAGTGGTTTTTTAGCTTTCCCGACTCAGGACATCCCTAATAGGTGTTTGATGTACGAATCTGAGCTTTTGTTCAAAAGTAACACTTTCTGATTGAATTGAGTTCTTTGGAAATTCTGAGATATGGTTTGGTCTAACTCCTCAGGGAAAGCTCTGATCAGCGAATGAAGTGATTTTTTAGCTTTCCCAATTCAGGACACCCCTAATAGGTGTTTATTGTTCAAATGTGAGCTTTCGTTCAAACGTAACACTTTCTGGTTGAATTCAGTTCTTTCGCCAATTCTGAGATATACTTTGGTCTAACTCCTCAGGGAAAGCTATGATCATCGAATGAAGTGGTTTTTTAGCTTTCCTGACTCAGGACACCTCTAATAGGTGTTTATTGTTCAAACCTGAGCTTTGCTTCAAAAGTAACACTTTCAGGTTGAATTGAGTTCTTTCGCCAATTCTGAGACACACATTTTTCTAACTCCTCAGGGAAACCTCTGATCACAAAACGCATGATTTTTTAGCTTTCCCAACTCAGGACATCCCTAATAGGTGTTTGATGTTCGAATCTGAGCTTTTGTTCAAAAGTAACACTTTCTGATTGAATTGAGTTCTTTGGAAATTCTGAGATATGGTTTGGTCTAACTCCTCAGGGAAAGCTCTGATCAGCGAATGAAGTGATTTTTTAGCTTTCCCAACTCAGGACACCCCTAATAGGTGTTTGTTGTTTGTTGTTCGAATCTTACCCTAACCCTAACCCTAACCCTAACCCTAACCCTAACCCTAACCCTAACCCTAACCCTAACCCTAACCCTAACCCTAACCCTAACCCTAACCCTAACCCTAACCCTAACCCTAACCCTAACCCTAACCCTAACCCTAACCCTAACCCTAACCCTAACCCTAACCCTAACCCTAACCCTAACCCTAACCCTAACCCTAACCCTAACCCTAACCCTAACCCTAACCCTAACCCTAACCCTAACCCTAACCCTAACCCTAACCCTAACCCTAACCCTAACCCTAACCCTAACCCTAACCCTAACCCTAACCCTAAACCTAAACCTAACCCTAAACCTAAACCTAAACCTAAACCTAACCCTAACCCTAACCCTAACCCTAACCCTAACCCTATCCCTAACCCTAACCCCAACCCCAACCCCAACCCCAACCCCAACCCCAACCCCAACCCCAACCCCAACCCCAACCCCAACCCCAACCCCAACCCCAACCCCAACCCCAACCCCAACCCCAACCCCAACCCCAACCCCAACCCCAACCCCAACCCTAACCCCAACCCCAACCCCAACCCCAACCCCAACCCCAACCCTAACCCTAACCCTAACAACAAATCTGAGCTTTGGTTCAAAAGTAACACTTTCTGGTTGAATTTAGTTCTTTCGCCAATTCTGAGATACACTTTGGTCTAACTCCTCAGGGAACGCTCTGATCACAAAAGGGAGTGGTTTTTTAGCTTTCTCGACTGGGGATAACTCTAATAGATGTTTGTTGTTCGAATCAGCACTTTTGTTCAAAAGTAACACTTTCTGGTTGAATTGAGATATTTCGCCATTTCTGAGATACACTTTGGTTTAAGTCCTCTGGGAAAGCTCTGATCACCAAATGGAGTGGTTTTTTAGCTTTCCCGACTCAGGACACCCCTAATAGGTGTTTTTTGTTCAAATGTGAGCTTTGGTTCAAAAGTAGCACTTTCTGGTTGAATTGAGTTCTTTCGCCAATTCTGAGATACACTTTGGTCTAACTCCTCAGGGAAAGCTCTGATCAGCGAATGAAGTGGTTTTTTAGCTTTCCCGACTCAGGACACCCCTAATAGGTGTTTATTGTTCAAACCTGAGCTTTGCTTCAAAAGTAACACTTTCAGGCTGAATTGAGTTCTTTCGCCAATTCTGAGACACACTTTTGTCTAACTCCTCAGGGAAACCTCTGATCACAAAACCGAATGTTTTTTTAGCTTTCTCGACTCAGGATACCCCTAATAAATGTTTTTTTGTTTGAATCACAGCTTTGGTTCAAAAGTTACACTTTCTGGTTGAATTGAGTTCTTTCACCAATTCTGAGACACACTTTTGTCTAACTCCTCAGGGAAACCTCTGATCACAAAACTCATGGTTTTTTAGCTTTCCCAACTCAGGACATCCCTAATAGGTGTTTGATGTTCGAATCTGAGCTTTTGTTCAAAAGTAACACTTTCTGATTGAATTGAGTTCTTTGGAAATTCTGAGATATGGTTTGGTCTAACTCCTCAGGGAAAGCTCTGATCAGCGAATGAAGTGATTTTTTAGCTTTCCCAACTCAGGACACCCCTAATAGGTGTTTGTTGTTTGTTGTTCGAATCTTACCCTAACCCTAACCCTAACCCTAACCCTAACCCTAACCCTAACCCTAACCCTAACCCTAACCCTAACCCTAACCCTAACCCTAACCCTAACCCTAACCCTAACCCTAACCCTAACCCTAACCCTAACCCTAACCCTAACCCTAACCCTAACCCTAACCCTAACCCTAACCCTAACCCTAACCCTAACCCTAACCCTAACCCTAACCCTAACCCTAACCCTAACCCTAACCCTAACCCTAACCCTAACCCTAACCCTAACCCTAACCCTAACCCTAACCCTAACCCTAACCCTAACCCTAAAACTAACAACAAATCTGAGCTTTGGTTCAAAAGTAACACTTTCAGGTTGAATTGAGTTCTTTCACCAATTCTGAGACACACTTTTGTCTAATCCTCAGGGAAACCTCTGATCACAAAACCGAATGGTTTTTTAGCTTTCTCGACTCAGGATACCCCTAATAAATGTTTTTTTGTTTGAATAACAGCTTTGGTTCAAAAGTTACACTTTCTGGTTGAATTGAGTTCTTTCTCCAATTCTGAGATATACTTTGGTCTAACTCCAAAGGGAAAGCTCTGATCAGAAAACGGAATGGTTTTTTAGCTTTCCCAACTCAGGACATCCCTAATAGGTGTTTGATGTTCGAATCTGAGCTTTTGTTCAAAAGTAACACTTTCTGATTGAATTGAGTTCTTTGGAAATTCTGAGATATGGTTTGGTCTAACTCCTCAGGGAAAGCTATGATCATCGAATGAAGTGGTTTTTTAGCTTTCCTGACTCAGGACACCCCTAATAGGTGTTTATTGTTCAAACCTGAGGTTTGCTTCAAAAGTAACACTTTCAGGTTGAATTGAGTTCTTTCGCCAATTCTGAGACACACTTTTGTCGAACACCTCAGGGAAAGCTCTGATCAGCGAATGAAGTGATTTTTTAGCTTTCCCAACTCAGGACACCCCTAATAGGTGTTTGTTGTTTGTTGTTCGAATCTTACCCTAACCCTAACCCTAACCCTAACCCTAACCCTAACCCTAACCCTAACCCTAACCCTAACCCTAACCCTAACCCTAACCCTAACCCTAACCCTAACCCTAACCCTAACCCTAACCCTAACCCTAACCCTAACCCTAACCCTAACCCTAACCCTAACCCTAACCCTAACCCTAACCCTAACCCTAACCCTAACCCTA
>NW_028261433.1:17500-35000 GCF_051295495.1 Thamnophis sirtalis
AACCCTAACCCTAACCCTAACCCTAACCCTAACCCTAACCCTAACCCTAACCCTAACCCTAACCCTAACCCTAACCCTAACCCAAACCCAAACCCTAACCCTAACCCTAACCCTAACCCTAACCCTAACCCTAACCCTAACCCTAACCCTAACCCTAAAACTAACAACAAATCTGAGCTTTGGTTCAAAAGTAACACTTTCAGGTTGAATTGAGTTCTTTCACCAATTCTGAGACACACTTTTGTCTAATCCTCAGGGAAACCTCTGATCACAAAACCGAATGGTTTTTTAGCTTTCTCGACTCAGGATACCCCTAATAAATGTTTTTTTGTTTGAATCACAGCTTTGGTTCAAAAGTAACACTTTCAGGTTGAATTGAATTCTTTCGCCAATTCTGAGACACACTTTTGTCTAACTCCTCAGGGAAACCTCTGATCACAAAAACTCATGGTTTTTTAGCTTTCCCAACTCAGGACATCCCTAATAGGTGTTTTGATGTTCGAATCTGAGCTTTTGTTCAAAAGTAACACTTCTGATTGAATTGAGTTCTTTGGAAATTCTGAGATATAGTTTGGTCTAACTCCTCAGGGAAAGCTCTGATCAGCGAATGAAGTGATTTTTTAGCTTTCCCAACTCAGGACACCCCTAATAGGTGTTTGTTGTTTGTTGTTCGAATCTTACCCTAACCCTAACCCTAACCCTAACCCTAACCCTAACCCTAACCCTAACCCTAACCCTAACCCTAACCCTAACCCTAACCCTAACCCTAACCCTAACCCTAACCCTAACCCTAACCCTAACCCTAACCCTAACCCTAACCCTAACCCTAACCCTAACCCTAACCCTAACCCTAACCCTAACCCTAACCCTAACCCTAACCCTAACCCTAACCCTAACCCTAACCCTAACCCTAACCCTAACCCTAACCCTAACCCTAACCCTAACCTAAAACTAACAACAAATCTGAGCTTTGGTTCAAAAGTAACACTTTCAGGTTGAATTGAGTTCTTTCACTAATTCTGAGACACACTTTTGTCTAATCCTCAGGGAAACCTCTGATCACAAAACCGAATGGTTTTTTAGCTTTCTCGACTCAGGATACCCTAATAAATGTTTTTTTGTTTGAATAACAGCTTTGGTTCAAAAGTTACACTGTCTGGTTGAATTGAGTTCTTTCTCCAATTCTGAGATATACTTTGGTCTAACTCCAAAGGGAAAGCTCTGATCAGAAAACGGAATGGTTTTTAGCTTTCCCAACTCAGGACATCCCTAATAGGTGTTTGATGTTCGAATCTGAGCTTTTGTTCAAAAGTAACACTTTCTGATTGAAATTGAGTTCTTTGGAAATTCTGAGATATGGTTTGGTCTAACTCCTCAGGGAAAGCTATGATCATCGAATGAAGTGGTTTTTTAGCTTTCCTGACTCAGGACACCCTAATAGGTGTTTATTGTTCAAACCTGAGCTTTGCTTCAAAAGTAACACTTTCAGGTTGAATTGAATTCTTTCGCCAATTCTGAGACACACTTTTGTCTAACTCCTCAGGGAAACCTCTGATCACAAAACTCATGGTTTTTTAGCTTTCCCAACTCAGGACATCCCTAATAGGTGTTTGATGTTCGAATCTGAGCTTTTGTTCAAAAGTAACACTTTCTGATTGATTGAGTTCTTTGGAAATTCTGAGATATGGTTTGGTCTAACTCCTCAGGAAAGCTCTGATCAGCGAATGAAGTGATTTTTTAGCTTTCCCAACTCAGGACACCCCTAATAGGTGTTTGTTGTTTGTTGTTCGAATCTTACCCTTACCCTAACCCTAACCCTAACCCTAACCCTAACCCTAACCCTAACCCTAACCCTAACCCTAACCCTAACCCTAACCCTAACCCTAACCCTAACCCTAACCCTAACCTAACCCAAACCCAAACCCTAACCCTAACCCTAACCCTAACCCTAACCCTAACCCTAACCCTAACCTAAAACTAACAACAAATCTGAGCTTTGGTTCAAAAGTAACACTTTCAGGTTGAATTGAGTTCTTTCACCAATTCTGAGACACACTTTTGTCTAATCCTCAGGGAAACCTCTGATCACAAACCGAATGGTTTTTTAGCTTTCTCGACTCAGGATACCCTAATAAATGTTTTTTTGTTTGAATCACAGCTTTGGTTCAAAAGTAACACTTTCAGGTTGAATTGAATTCTTTCGCCAATTCTGAGACACACTTTTGTCTAACTCCTCAGGGAAACCTCTGATCACAAAACTCATGGTTTTTAGCTTTCCCAACTCAGGACATCCCTAATAGGTGTTTGATGTTCGAATCTGAGCTTTTGTTCAAAAGTAACACTTTCTGATTGAATTGAGTTCTTTGGAAATTCTGAGATATGGTTTGGTCTAACTCCTCAGGGAAAGCTATGATCATCGAATGAAGTGGTTTTTAGCTTTCCTGACTCAGGACACCCCTAATAGGTGTTTATTGTTCAAACCTGAGCTTTGCTTCAAAAGTAACACTTTCAGGTTGAATTGAATTCTTTCGCCAATTCTGAAACACACTTTTGTCTAACTCCTCAGGGAAACCTCTGATCACAAAACTCATGGTTTTTTAGCTTTCCCAACTCAGGACATCCCTAATAGGTGTTGGATGTTCGAATCTGAGCTTTTGTTCAAAAGTAACACTTTCTGATTGAATTGAGTTCTTTGGAAATTCTGAGATATGGTTTGGTCTAACTCCTCAGGAAAGCTCTGATCAGCGAATGAAGTGATTTTTAGCTTTCCCAACTCAGGACACCCTAATAAGTGTTTGTTGTTTGTTGTTCGAATCTTACCCTAACCCTAACCCTAACCCTAACCCCTAACCCTAACCCTAACCCTAACCCTAACCCTAACCCTAACCCTAACCCTAACCCTAACCCTAACCCTAACCCTAACCCTAACCCTAACCCTAACCCTAACCCTAACCCTAACCCTAACCCTAACCCTAACCCTAACCCTAACCCTAACCCTAACCCTAACCCTAACCTAACCCTAACCCTAACCCTACCCTAACCCTAACCCTAACCCTAACCCTAACCCTAACCCTAACCCTAAAACTAACAACAAATCTGAGCTTTGGTTCAAAAGTAACACTTTCAGGTTGAATTGAGTTCTTTCACCAATTCTGAGACACACTTTTGTCTAATCCTCAGGGAAACCTCTGATCACAAAACCGAATGGTTTTTTAGATTTCTCGACTCAGGATACCCCTAATAAATGTTTTTTTGTTTGAATCACAGCTTTGGTTCAAAAGTAACACTTTCAGGTTGAATTGAATTCTTTCGCCAATTCTGAGACACACTTTTGTCTAACTCCTCAGGGAAACCTCTGATCACAAACTCATGGTTTTTTAGCTTTCCCAACTCAGGACATCCCTAATAGGTGTTTGATGTTCGAATCTGAGCTTTTGTTCAAAAGTAACACTTTCTGATTGAATTGAGTTCTTTGGAAATTCTGAGATATGGTTTGGTCTAACTCCTCAGGGAAAGCTATGATCATCGAATGAAGTGGTTTTTAGCTTTCCTGACTCAGGACACCCCTAATAGGTGTGTTTATTGTTCAAACCTGAGGTTTGCTTCAAAAGTAACACTTTCAGGTTGAATTGAGTTCTTTCGCCAATTCTGAGACACACTTTTGTCTAATCCTCAGGGAAACCTCTGATCACAAAACCGATGGTTTTTTTAGCTTTCTCGACTCAGGATACCCCTAATAAATGTTTTTTTTGTTTGAATCACAGCTTTGGTTCAAAAGTAACACTTTCAGGTTGAATTGAATTCTTTCGCCAATTTTGAGACACACTTTTGTCTAACTCCTCAGGGAAACTCTGATCACAAACTCAGTGGTTTTTAGCTTTCCAACTCAGGACATCCCTAATAGGTGTTTGATGTTCGAATCTGAGCTTTTGTTCAAAAGTAACACTTTCTGATTGAATTTTCTTTGGAAATTCTGAGATATGGTTTGGTCTAACTCCTCAGGGAAAGCTCTGATCAGCGAATGAAGTGATTTTTTAGCTTTCCCAACTCAGGACACCCCTAATAGGTGTTTGTTGTTTGTTGTTCAAATCTTACCCTAACCCTAACCCTAACCCTAACCCTAACCCTCACCCTCACCCTCACCTAACCCTAACCCTAACCCTAACCCTAACCCTAACCCTAACCCTAACCCTAACCCTAACCCTAACCCTAACCCTAACCCTAACCCTAACCCTAACCCTAACCCTAACCTAACCCTAACCCTAACCCCTAACCCTAACCCTAACCCTAATCCTAACCCTAACCCTAACCCTAACCCTAACCTAACCCTAACCCTAACCCTAACAAAAAATCTGAGCTTTGGTTCAAAAGTAACACTTTCAGGTTGAATTGAGTTCTTTCACCAATTCTGAGACACACTTTTGTCTAATCTTCAGGGAAACCTAACCGAATGGTTTTTTTAGCTTTCTCGACTCAGGATACCCCTAATAAATGTTTTTTTGTTTGAATCACAGCTTTGGTTCAAAAGTTACACTTTCTGGTTGAATTGAGTTCTTTCGCCAATTCTGAGATACACTTTGGTCTAACTCCAAAGGGAAAGCTCTGATCAGAAAACGGAATGGTTTTTTTAGCTTTCCCAACTCAGGACATCCCTAATAGGTGTTTGATGTTTGAATCTGAGCTTTTGTTCAAAAGAAACACTTTCTGATTGAATTGAGTTCTTTGGAAATTCTGAGATATGGTTTGGTCTAACTCCTCAGGGAAAGCTCTGATCAGCGAATGAAGTGATTTTTTAGCTTTCCCAACTCAGGACACCCCTAATAGGTGTTTGTTCTTTGTTGTTCGAATCTTACCCTAACCCTAACCCTAACCCTAACCCTAACCCTAACCCTAACCCTAACCCTAACCCTAACCCTAACCCTAACCCTAACCCTAACCCTAACCCTAACCCTAACCCTAACCCTAACCCTAACCCTAACCCTAACCCTAACCCTAACCCTAACCCTAACCCTAACCCTAACCCTAACCCTAACCCTAACCCTAACCCTAACCCTAACCCTAAAACTAAAACTAAAACTAAAACTAAAACTAAAACTAAAACTAAAACTAAAACTAAAACTAAAACTAAAACTAAAACTAAAACTAAAACTAAAACTAAAACTAAAACTAAAACTAAAACTAAAACTAAAACTAAAACTAACAACAAATCTGAGATTTGGTTCAAAAGTAACACTTTCTGGTTGAATTGAGTTCTTTCTCCAATTCTGAGATATACTTTGGTCTAACTCCAAAGGGAAAGCTCTGATCAGAAAACGGAATGGTTTTTTTCGCTTTCCCAACTCAGGACATCCCTAATAGGTGTTTGATGTTCGAATCTGAGCTTTTGTTCAACAGTAACACTTTCTGATTGAATTGAGTTCTTTGGAAATTCTGAGATATGGTTTGGTCTAACTCCTCAGGGAAAGCTATGATCATCGAATGAAGTGGTTTTTTAGCTTTCCTGACTCAGGACACCCCTAATAGGTGTTTATTGTTCAAACCTGAGCTTTGCTTCAAAAGTAACACTTTCAGGTTGAATTGAGTTCTTTCGCCAATTCTGAGACACACTTTTGTCTAACTCCTCAGGGAAACCTCTGATCACAAAACACATGGTTTTTTAGCTTTCTCGACTCAGGATACCCCTAATAAATGTTTTTTTGTTTGAATAACAGCTTTGGTTCAAAAGTTACACTTTCTGGTTGAATTGAGTTCTTTCTCCAATTCTGAGATATACTTTGGTCTAACTCCAAAGGGAAAGCTCTGATCAGAAAACGGAATGGTTTTTTAGCTTTCCCAACTCAGGACATCCCTAATAGGTGTTTGATGTTCGAATCTGAGCTTTTGTTCAAAAGTAACACTTTCTGATTGAATTGAGTTCTTTGGAAATTCTGAGATATGGTTTGGTCTAACTCCTCAGGGAAAGCTCTGATCAGCGAATGAAGTGATTTTTTAGCTTTCCCAACTCAGGACACCCCTAATAGGTGTTTGTTGTTTGTTGTTCAAATCTTACCCTAACCCTAACCCTAACCCTAACCCTAACCCTAACCCTAACCCTAACCCTAACCCTAACCCTAACCCTAACCCTAACCCTAACCCTAACCCTAACCCTAACCCTAACCCTAACCCTAACCCTAACCCTAACCCTAACCCTAACCCTAACCCTAACCCTAACCCTAACCCTAACCCTAACCCTAACCCTAACCCTAACCCTAACCCTAACCCTAACCCTAACCCTAACCGTAACCCTAACCGTAACCGTAACCCGACCCCCAACCCCAACCCCAACCCTAACCCTAACCCTAACCCTAACCCTAACCCTAACCGTAACCGTAACCCGAACCCGAACCCCAACCCCAACCCCACCCTAACCCTAACAATAACCCTAACCCTAACCCTAACAACAAATCTGAGCTTTGGTTCAAAAGTAACATTTTCTGGTTGAATTGAGTTCTTTCGCCAATTATGAGATACACTTTGGTCCAACTCCTCAGGGAAAGCTCTGATCACCAAATGGAGTGGTTTTTTAGCTTTCCCGACTCAGGACACCCCTAATAGGTGTTTATTGTTCAAACGTGAGCTTTGGTTCAAAAGTCGCACTTTCTGGTTGAATTGAGTTCTTTCGCCAATTCTGAGATACACTTTAGTCTAACTCCTCAGGGAAAGCTCTGATCACAAAACGCATGATTTTTTAGCTTTCCCAACTCAGGACATCCCTAATAGGTGTTTGATGTTCGAATCTGAGCTTTTGTTCAAAAGTAACACTTTCTGATTGAATTGAGTTCTTTGGAAATTCTGAGATATGGTTTGGCCTAACTCCTCAGGGAAAGCTCTGATCAGCGAATGAAGTGATTTTTTAGCTTTCCCAACTCAGGACACCCCTAATAGGTGTTTGTTGTTTGTTGTTCGAATCTTACCCTAACCCTAACCCTAACCCTAACCCTAACCCTAACCCTAACCCTAACCCTAACCCTAACCCTAACCCTAACCCTAACCCTAACCCTAACCCTAACCCTAACCCTAACCCTAACCCTAACCCTAACCCTAACCCTAACCCTAACCCTAACCCTAACCCTAACCCTAACCCTAACCCTAACCCTAACCCTAACCCTAACCCTAACCCTAACCCTAACCCTAACCCTAACCCTAACCCTAACCCTAACCGTAACCGTAACCCGAACCCCAACCCCAACCCCAACCCCAACCCCAACCCCAACCCTAACCCTAACAATAACCCTAACCCTAACCCTAACAACAAATCTGAGCTTTGGTTCAAAAGTAACATTTTCTGGTTGAATTGAGTTCTTTCGCCAATTATGAGATACACTTTGGTCCAACTCCTCAGGGAAAGCTCTGATCACCAAATGGAGTGGTTTTTTAGCTTTCCCGACTCAGGACACCCCTAATAGGTGTTTATTGTTCAAACGTGAGCTTTGGTTCAAAAGTCGCACTTTCTGGTTGAATTGAGTTCTTTCGCCAATTCTGACATACACTTTAGTCTAACTCCTCAGGGAAAGCTCTGATCAGCGAATGAAGTGATTTTTTAGCTTTCCCGACTCAGGACACCCCTAATAGGTGTTTTTTGTTCAAATGTGAGCTTTGGTTCAAAAGTTACACTTTCTGGTTGAATTGAGTTCTTTCGCCAATTCTGAGATACACTTTGGTCTAACTCCAAAGGGAAACCTCTGAACACAAAACCGAATGTTTTTTTAGCTTTCCCAACTCAGGACATCCCTAATAAATGTTTTTTTGTTTGAATCACAGCTTTGGTTCAAAAGTTACACTTTCTGGTTGAATTGAGTTCTTTCGCCAATTATGAGGTACACTTTGGTCCAACTCCTCAGGGAAAGCTCTGATCACCAAATGGAGTGGTTTTTTAGCTTTCCCGACTCAGGACACCCCTAACAGGTGTTTGTTGTTCAAACGTGAGCTTTGGTTCAAAAGTAGCACTTTCTGGTTGAATTGAGTTCTTTCGCCAATTCTGAGATACACTTTAGTCTAACTCCTCAGGGAAAGCTCTGATCAGCGAATGAAGTGATTTTTTAGCTTTCCCGACTCAGGACACCCCTAATAGGTGTTTTTTGTTCAAATGTGAGCTTTGGTTCAAAAGTTACACTTTCTGGTTGAATTGAGTTCTTTCGCCAATTCTGAGATACACTTTGGTCTAACTCCAAAGGGAAACCTCTGAACACAAAACCGAATGTTTTTTTAGCTTTCCCAACTCAGGACATCCCTAATAAATGTTTTTTTGTTTGAATCACAGCTTTGGTTCAAAAGTTACACTTTCTGGTTGAATTGAGTTCTTTCGCCAATTATGAGATACACTTTGGTCCAACTCCTCAGGGAAAGCTCTGATCACCAAATGGAGTGGTTTTTTAGCTTTCCCGACTCAGGACACCCCTAACAGGTGTTTATTGTTCAAACGTGAGCTTTGGTTCAAAAGTAGCACTTTCTGGTTGAATTGAGTTCTTTCGCCAATTCTGAGATACACTTTAGTCTAACTCCTCAGGGAAAGCTCTGATCAGCGAATGAAGTGATTTTTTAGCTTTCCCGACTCAGGACACCCCTAATAGGTGTTTTTTGTTCAAATGTGAGCTTTGGTTCAAAAGTTACACTTTCTGGTTGAATTGAGTTCTTTCGCCAATTCTGAGATACACTTTGGTCTAACTCCAAAGGGAAACCTCTGAACACAAAACCGAATGTTTTTTTAGCTTTCCCAACTCAGGACATCCCTAATAAATGTTTTTTTGTTTGAATCACAGCTTTGGTTCAAAAGTTACACTTTCTGGTTGAATTGAGTTCTTTCGCCAATTATGAGATACACTTTGGTCCAACTCCTCAGGGAAAGCTCTGATCACCAAATGGAGTGGTTTTTTAGCTTTCCCGACTCAGGACATCCCTAATAGGTGTTTGATGTACGAATCTGAGCTTTTGTTCAAAAGTAACACTTTCTGATTGAATTGAGTTCTTTGGAAATTCTGAGATATGGTTTGGTCTAACTCCTCAGGGAAAGCTCTGATCAGCGAATGAAGTGATTTTTTAGCTTTCCCAATTCAGGACACCCCTAATAGGTGTTTATTGTTCAAATGTGAGCTTTCGTTCAAACGTAACACTTTCTGGTTGAATTGAGTTCTTTCGCCAATTCTGAGATATACTTTGGTCTAACTCCTCAGGGAAAGCTATGATCATCGAATGAAGTGGTTTTTTAGCTTTCCTGACTCAGGACACCCCTAATAGGTGTTTATTGTTCAAACCTGAGCTTTGCTTCAAAAGTAACACTTTCAGGTTGAATTGAGTTCTTTCGCCAATTCTGAGACACACTTTTGTCTAACTCCTCAGGGAAACCTCTGATCACAAAACACATGGTTTTTTAGCTTTCTCGACTCAGGATACCCCTAATAAATGTTTTTTTGTTTGAATAACAGCTTTGGTTCAAAAGTTACACTTTCTGGTTGAATTGAGTTCTTTCTCCAATTCTGAGATATACTTTGGTCTAACTCCAAAGGGAAAGCTCTGATCAGAAAACGGAATGGTTTTTAGCTTTCCCAACTCAGGACATCCCTAATAGGTGTTTGATGTTCGAATCTGAGCTTTTGTTCAAAAGTAACACTTTCTGATTGAATTGAGTTCTTTGGAAATTCTGAGATATGGTTTGGTCTAACTCCTCAGGGAAAGCTCTGATCAGCGAATGAAGTGATTTTTTAGCTTTCCCAACTCAGGACACCCCTAATAGGTGTTTGTTGTTTGTTGTTCGAATCTTACCCTAACCCTAACCCTAACCCTAACCCTAACCCTAACCCTAACCCTAACCCTAACCCTAACCCTAACCCTAACCCTAACCCTAACCCTAACCCTAACCCTAACCCTAACCCTAACCCTAACCCTAACCCTAACCCTAACCCTAACCCTAACCCTAACCCTAACCCTAACCCTAACCCTAACCCTAACCCTAACCCTAACCCTAACCCTAACCCTAACCCTAACCGTAACCCTAACCGTAACCGTAACCCGACCCCCAACCCCAACCCCAACCCTAACCCTAACCCTAACCCTAACCCTAACCCTAACCCTAACCGTAACCGTAACCCGAACCCCAACCCCAACCCCAACCCCACCCTAACCCTAACAATAACCCTAACCCTAACCCTAACAACAAATCTGAGCTTTGGTTCAAAAGTAACATTTTCTGGTTGAATTGAGTTCTTTCGCCAATTATGAGATACACTTTGGTCCAACTCCTCAGGGAAAGCTCTGATCACCAAATGGAGTGGTTTTTTAGCTTTCCCGACTCAGGACACCCCTAATAGGTGTTTAATGTTCAAACGTGAGCTTTGGTTCAAAAGTCGCACTTTCTGGTTGAATTGAGTTCTTTCGCCAATTCTGAGATACACTTTAGTCTAACTCCTCAGGGAAAGCTCTGATCACAAAACGCATGATTTTTTAGCTTTCCCAACTCAGGACATCCCTAATAGGTGTTTGATGTTCGAATCTGAGCTTTTGTTCAAAAGTAACACTTTCTGATTGAATTGAGTTCTTTGGAAATTCTGAGATATGGTTTGGCCTAACTCCTCAGGGAAAGCTCTGATCAGCGAATGAAGTGATTTTTTAGCTTTCCCAACTCAGGACACCCCTAATAGGTGTTTGTTGTTTGTTGTTCGAATCTTACCCTAACCCTAACCCTAACCCTAACCCTAACCCTAACCCTAACCCTAACCCTAACCCTAACCCTAACCCTAACCCTAACCCTAACCCTAACCCTAACCCTAACCCTAACCCTAACCCTAACCCTAACCCTAACCCTAACCCTAACCCTAACCCTAACCCTAACCCTAACCCTAACCCTAACCCTAACCCTAACCCTAACCCTAACCCTAACCCTAACCCTAACCCTAACCCTAACCGTAACCGTAACCCGAACCCCAACCCCAACCCCAACCCCAACCCCAACCCCAACCCTAACCCTAACAATAACCCTAACCCTAACCCTAACAACAAATCTGAGCTTTGGTTCAAAAGTAACATTTTCTGGTTGAATTGAGTTCTTTCGCCAATTATGAGATACACTTTGGTCCAACTCCTCAGGGAAAGCTCTGATCACCAAATGGAGTGGTTTTTTAGCTTTCCCGACTCAGGACACCCCTAATAGGTGTTTATTGTTCAAACGTGAGCTTTGGTTCAAAAGTAGCACTTTCTGGTTGAATTGAGTTCTTTCGCCAATTCTGACATACACTTTAGTCTAACTCCTCAGGGAAAGCTCTGATCAGCGAATGAAGTGATTTTTTAGCTTTCCCGACTCAGGACACCCCTAATAGGTGTTTTTTGTTCAAATGTGAGCTTTGGTTCAAAAGTTACACTTTCTGGTTGAATTGAGTTCTTTCGCCAATTCTGAGATACACTTTGGTCTAACTCCAAAGGGAAACCTCTGAACACAAAACCGAATGTTTTTTTAGCTTTCCCAACTCAGGACATCCCTAATAAATGTTTTTTTGTTTGAATCACAGCTTTGGTTCAAAAGTTACACTTTCTGGTTGAATTGAGTTCTTTCGCCAATTATGAGATACACTTTGGTCCAACTCCTCAGGGAAAGCTCTGATCACCAAATGGAGTGGTTTTTTAGCTTTCCCGACTCAGGACACCCCTAACAGGTGTTTGTTGTTCAAACGTGAGCTTTGGTTCAAAAGTAGCACTTTCTGGTTGAATTGAGTTCTTTCGCCAATTCTGAGATACACTTTAGTCTAACTCCTCAGGGAAAGCTCTGATCAGCGAATGAAGTGATTTTTAGCTTTCCCGACTCAGGACACCCCTAATAGGTGTTTTTTGTTCAAATGTGAGCTTTGGTTCAAAAGTTACACTTTCTGGTTGAATTGAGTTCTTTCGCCAATTCTGAGATACACTTTGGTCTAACTCCAAAGGGAAACCTCTGAACACAAAACCGAATGTTTTTTTAGCTTTCCCAACTCAGGACATCCCTAATAAATGTTTTTTTGTTTGAATCACAGCTTTGGTTCAAAAGTTACACTTTCTGGTTGAATTGAGTTCTTTCGCCAATTATGAGATACACTTTGGTCCAACTCCTCAGGGAAAGCTCTGATCACCAAATGGAGTGGTTTTTTAGCTTTCCCGACTCAGGACACCCCTAACAGGTGTTTATTGTTCAAACGTGAGCTTTGGTTCAAAAGTAGCACTTTCTGGTTGAATTGAGTTCTTTCGCCAATTCTGAGATACACTTTAGTCTAACTCCTCAGGGAAAGCTCTGATCAGCGAATGAAGTGATTTTTTAGCTTTCCCGACTCAGGACACCCCTAATAGGTGTTTTTTGTTCAAATGTGAGCTTTGGTTCAAAAGTTACACTTTCTGGTTGAATTGAGTTCTTTCGCCAATTCTGAGATACACTTTGGTCTAACTCCAAAGGGAAACCTCTGAACACAAAACCGAATGTTTTTTTAGCTTTCCCAACTCAGGACATCCCTAATAAATGTTTTTTTGTTTGAATCACAGCTTTGGTTCAAAAGTTACACTTTCTGGTTGAATTGAGTTCTTTCGCCAATTATGAGATACACTTTGGTCCAACTCCTCAGGGAAAGCTCTGATCACCAAATGGAGTGGTTTTTTAGCTTTCCCGACTCAGGACATCCCTAATAGGTGTTTGATGTACGAATCTGAGCTTTGGTTCAAAAGTAACACTTTCTGATTGAATTGAGTTCTTTCGCCAATTCTGAGATATACTTTGGTCTAACTCCTCAGGGAAAGCTATGATCATCGAATGAAGTGGTTTTTTAGCTTTCCTGACTCAGGACACCCCTAATAGGTGTTTATTGTTCAAACCTGAGCTTTGCTTCAAAAGTAACACTTTCAGGTTGAATTGAGTTCTTTCGCCAATTCTGAGCCACACATTTTTCTAACTCCTCAGGGAAACCTCTGATCACAAAACGCATGATTTTTTAGCTTTCCCAACTCAGGACATCCCTAATAGGTGTTTGATGTTCGAATCTGAGCTTTTGTTCAAAAGTAACACTTTCTGATTGAATTGAGTTCTTTGGAAATTCTGAGATATGGTTTGGTCTAACTCCTCAGGGAAAGCTCTGATCAGCGAATGAAGTGATTTTTTAGCTTTCCCAACTCAGGACACCCCTAATAGGTGTTTGTTGTTTGTTGTTCGAATCTTACCCTAACCCTAACCCTAACCCTAACCCTAACCCTAACCCTAACCCTAACCCTAACCCTAACCCTAACCCTAACCCTAACCCTAACCCTAACCCTAACCCTAACCCTAACCCTAACCCTAACCCTAACCCTAACCCTAACCCTAACCCTAACCCTAACCGTAACCGTAACCCGAACCCCAACCCCAACCCCAACCCCAACCCTAACCCTAACCCTAACCCTAACCCTAACAACAAATCTGAGCTTTGGTTCAAAAGTAACATTTTCTGGTTGAATTGAGTTCTTTCGCCAATTCTGAGATACACTTTAGTCTAACTCCTCAGGGAAAGCTCTGATCAGCGAATGAAGTGATTTTTTAGCTTTCCCGACTCAGGACACCCCTAATAGGTGTTTTTTGTTCAAATGTGAGCTTTGGTTCAAAAGTTACACTTTCTGGTTGAATTGAGTTCTTTCGCCAATTCTGAGATACACTTTGGTCTAACTCCAAAGGGAAACCTCTGAACACAAAACCGAATGTTTTTTTAGCTTTCCCAACTCAGGACATCCCTAATAAATGTTTTTTTGTTTGAATCACAGCTTTGGTTCAAAAGTTACACTTTCTGGTTGAATTGAGTTCTTTCGCCAATTATGAGATACACTTTGGTCCAACTCCTCAGGGAAAGCTCTGATCACCAAATGGAGTGGTTTTTTAGCTTTCCCGACTCAGGACACCCCTAACAGGTGTTTATTGTTCAAACGTGAGCTTTGGTTCAAAAGTAGCACTTTCTGGTTGAATTGAGTTCTTTCGCCAATTCTGAGATACACTTTAGTCTAACTCCTCAGGGAAAGCTCTGATCAGCGAATGAAGTGATTTTTTAGCTTTCCCGACTCAGGACACCCCTAATAGGTGTTTTTTGTTCAAATGTGAGCTTTGGTTCAAAAGTTACACTTTCTGGTTGAATTGAGTTCTTTCGCCAATTCTGAGATACACTTTGGTCTAACTCCAAAGGGAAACCTCTGAACACAAAACCGAATGTTTTTTTAGCTTTCCCAACTCAGGACATCCCTAATAAATGTTTTTTTGTTTGAATCACAGCTTTGGTTCAAAAGTTACACTTTCTGGTTGAATTGAGTTCTTTCGCCAATTATGAGATACACTTTGGTCCAACTCCTCAGGGAAAGCTCTGATCACCAAATGGAGTGGTTTTTTAGCTTTCCCGACTCAGGACACCCCTAACAGGTGTTTATTGTTCAAACGTGAGCTTTGGTTCAAAAGTAGCACTTTCTGGTTGAATTGAGTTCTTTCGCCAATTCTGAGATACACTTTAGTCTAACTCCTCAGGGAAAGCTCTGATCAGCGAATGAAGTGATTTTTTAGCTTTCCCGACTCAGGACACCCCTAATAGGTGTTTTTTGTTCAAATGTGAGCTTTGGTTCAAAAGTTACACTTTCTGGTTGAATTGAGTTCTTTCGCCAATTCTGAGATACACTTTGGTCTAACTCCAAAGGGAAACCTCTGAACACAAAACCGAATGTTTTTTTAGCTTTCCCAACTCAGGACATCCCTAATAAATGTTTTTTTGTTTGAATCACAGCTTTGGTTCAAAAGTTACACTTTCTGGTTGAATTGAGTTCTTTCGCCAATTATGAGATACACTTTGGTCCAACTCCTCAGGGAAAGCTCTGATCACCAAATGGAGTGGTTTTTTAGCTTTCCCGACTCAGGACATCCCTAATAGGTGTTTGATGTACGAATCTGAGCTTTGGTTCAAAAGTAACACTTTCTGATTGAATTGAGTTCTTTGGAAATTCTGAGATATGGTTTGGTCTAACTCCTCAGGGAAAGCTCTGATCAGCGAATGAAGTGATTTTTTAGCTTTCCCAATTCAGGACACCCCTAATAGGTGTTTATTGTTCAAATGTGAGCTTTCGTTCAAACGTAACACTTTCTGGTTGAATTGAGTTCTTTCGCCAATTCTGAGATATACTTTGGTCTAACTCCTCAGGGAAAGCTATGATCATCGAATGAAGTGGTTTTTTAGCTTTCCTGACTCAGGACACCCCTAATAGGTGTTTATTGTTCAAACCTGAGCTTTGCTTCAAAAGTAACACTTTCAGGTTGAATTGAGTTCTTTCGCCAATTCTGAGCCACACATTTTTCTAACTCCTCAGGGAAACCTCTGATCACAAAACGCATGATTTTTTAGCTTTCCCAACTCAGGACATCCCTAATAGGTGTTTGATGTTCGAATCTGAGCTTTTGTTCAAAAGTAACACTTTCTGATTGAATTGAGTTCTTTGGAAATTCTGAGATATGGTTTGGTCTAACTCCTCAGGGAAAGCTCTGATCAGCGAATGAAGTGATTTTTTAGCTTTCCCAACTCAGGACACCCCTAATAGGTGTTTGTTGTTTGTTGTTCGAATCTTACCCTAACCCTAACCCTAACCCTAACCCTAACCCTAACCCTAACCCTAACCCTAACCCTAACCCTAACCCTAACCCTAACCCTAACCCTAACCCTAACCCTAACCCTAACCCTAACCCTAACCCTAACCCTAACCCTAACCCTAACCCTAACCCTAACCCTAACCCTAACCCTAACCCTAACCCTAACCCTAACCCTAACCCTAACCCTAACCCTAACCCTAACCCTAACCCTAACCCTAACCCTAACCCTAACCCTAACCCTAACCCTAACCGTAACCGTAACCGTAACCCGAACCCCAACCACAACCCCAACCCTAACCCTAACCCTAACCCTAACCCTAACCCTAACCCTAACAACAAATCTGAGCTTTGGTTCAAAACTAACATTTTCTGGTTGAATTGAGTTCTTTCGCCAATTCTGAGATACACTTTAGTCTAACTCCTCAGGGAAAGCTCTGATCAGCGAATGAAGTGATTTTTTAGCTTTCCCGACTCAGGACACCCCTAATAGGTGTTTTTTGTTCAAATGTGAGCTTTGGTTCAAAAGTTACACTTTCTGGTTGAATTGAGTTCTTTCGCCAATTCTGAGATACACTTTGGTCTAACTCCAAAGGGAAACCTCTGAACACAAAACCGAATGTTTTTTTAGCTTTCCCAACTCAGGACATCCCTAATAAATGTTTTTTTGTTTGAATCACAGCTTTGGTTCAAAAGTTACACTTTCTGGTTGAATTGAGTTCTTTCGCCAATTATGAGATACACTTTGGTCCAACTCCTCAGGGAAAGCTCTGATCACCAAATGGAGTGGTTTTTTAGCTTTCCCGACTCAGGACACCCCTAACAGGTGTTTATTGTTCAAACGTGAGCTTTGGTTCAAAAGTAGCACTTTCTGGTTGAATTGAGTTCTTTCTCCAATTCTGAGATACACTTTAGTCTAACTCCTCAGGGAAAGCTCTGATCAGCGAATGAAGTGATTTTTTAGCTTTCCCGACTCAGGACACCCCTAATAGGTGTTTTTTGTTCAAATGTGAGCTTTGGTTCAAAAGTTACACTTTCTGGTTGAATTGAGTTCTTTCGCCAATTCTGAGATACACTTTGGTCTAACTCCAAAGGGAAACCTCTGAACACAAAACCGAATGTTTTTTTAGCTTTCCCAACTCAGGACATCCCTAATAAATGTTTTTTTGTTTGAATCACAGCTTTGGTTCAAAAGTTACACTTTCTGGTTGAATTGAGTTCTTTCGCCAATTATGAGATACACTTTGGTCCAACTCCTCAGGGAAAGCTCTGATCACCAAATGGAGTGGTTTTTTAGCTTTCCCGACTCAGGACATCCCTAATAGGTGTTTGATGTACGAATCTGAGCTTTTGTTCAAAAGTAACACTTTCTGATTGAATTGAGTTCTTTGGAAATTCTGAGATATGGTTTGGTCTAACTCCTCAGGGAAAGCTCTGATCAGCGAATGAAGTGATTTTTTAGCTTTCCCAATTCAGGACACCCCTAATAGGTGTTTATTGTTCAAATGTGAGCTTTCGTTCAAACGTAACACTTTCTGGTTGAATTGAGTTCTTTCGCCAATTCTGAGATATACTTTGGTCTAACTCCTCAGGGAAAGCTATGATCATCGAATGAAGTGGTTTTTTAGCTTTCCTGACTCAGGACACCCCTAATAGGTGTTTATTGTTCAAACCTGAGCTTTGCTTCAAAAGTAACACTTTCAGGTTGAATTGAGTTCTTTCGCCAATTCTGAGACACACATTTTTCTAACTCCTCAGGGAAACCTCTGATCACAAAACGCATGATTTTTTAGCTTTCCCAACTCAGGACATCCCTAATAGGTGTTTGATGTTCGAATCTGAGCTTTTGTTCAAAAGTAACACTTTCTGATTGAA
>NW_028261433.1:52500-65000 GCF_051295495.1 Thamnophis sirtalis
CCTAACCCTAACCCTAACCCTAACCCTAACCCTAACCCTAACCCTAACCCTAACCCTAACCCTAACCCTAACCCTAACCCTAACCCTAACCGTAACCGTAACCGTAACCGTAACCGTAACCGTAACCGTAACCGTAACCGTAACCGTAACCGTAACCGTAACCGTAACCGTAACCGTAACCCTAACCCTAACCCTAACCCTAACCCTAACCCTAACCCTAACCCTAACCCTAACCCTAACCCTAACCCTAACCCTAACCCTAACCCTAACCCTAACCCTAACCCTAACCCTAACACTAACCCTAACCCTAACCCTAACCCTAACCCTAACCCTAACCGTAACCGTAACCGTAACCCGAACCCCAACCCCAACCCCAACCCCAACCCTAACCCTAACCCTAACCCTAACCCTAACCCTAACCCTAACAACAAATCTGAGCTTTGGTTCAAAAGTAACATTTTCTGGTTGAATTGAGTTCTTTCGCCAATTCTGAGATACACTTTAGTCTAACTCCTCAGGGAAAGCTCTGATCAGCGAATGAAGTGATTTTTTAGCTTTCCCGACTCAGGACACCCCTAATAGGTGTTTTTTGTTCAAATGTGAGCTTTGGTTCAAAAGTTACACTTTCTGGTTGAATTGAGTTCTTTCGCCAATTCTGAGATACACTTTGGTCTAACTCCAAAGGGAAACCTCTGAACACAAAACCGAATGTTTTTTTAGCTTTCCCAACTCAGGACATCCCTAATAAATGTTTTTTTGTTTGAATCACAGCTTTGGTTCAAAAGTTACACTTTCTGGTTGAATTGAGTTCTTTCGCCAATTATGAGATACACTTTGGTCCAACTCCTCAGGGAAAGCTCTGATCACCAAATGGAGTGGTTTTTTAGCTTTCCCGACTCAGGACATCCCTAATAGGTGTTTGATGTACGAATCTGAGCTTTTGTTCAAAAGTAACACTTTCTGATTGAATTGAGTTCTTTGGAAATTCTGAGATATGGTTTGGTCTAACTCCTCAGGGAAAGCTCTGATCAGCGAATGAAGTGATTTTTTAGCTTTCCCAATTCAGGACACCCCTAATAGGTGTTTATTGTTCAAATGTGAGCTTTCGTTCAAACGTAACACTTTCTGGTTGAATTGAGTTCTTTCGCCAATTCTGAGATATACTTTGGTCTAACTCCTCAGGGAAAGCTATGATCATCGAATGAAGTGGTTTTTTAGCTTTCCTGACTCAGGACACCCCTAATAGGTGTTTATTGTTCAAACCTGAGCTTTGCTTCAAAAGTAACACTTTCAGGTTGAATTGAGTTCTTTCGCCAATTCTGAGACACACATTTTTCTAACTCCTCAGGGAAACCTCTGATCACAAAACGCATGATTTTTTAGCTTTCCCAACTCAGGACATCCCTAATAGGTGTTTGATGTTCGAATCTGAGCTTTTGTTCAAAAGTAACACTTTCTGATTGAATTGAGTTCTTTGGAAATTCTGAGATATGGTTTGGTCTAACTCCTCAGGGAAAGCTCTGATCAGCGAATGAAGTGATTTTTTAGCTTTCCCAACTCAGGACACCCCTAATAGGTGTTTGTTGTTTGTTGTTCGAATCTAACCCTAACCCTAACCCTAACCCTAACCCTAACCCTAACCCTAACCCTAACCCTAACCCTAACCCTAACCCTAACCCTAACCCTAACCCTAACCCTAACCCTAACCCTAACCGTAACCGTAACCGTAACCGTAACCGTAACCGTAACCGTAACCGTAACCGTAACCCGAACCCCAACCCCAACCCCAACCCCAACCCTAACCCTAACCCTAACCCTAACCCTAACCCTAACCCTAACCCTAACAACAAATCTGAGCTTTGGTTCAAAAGTAACATTTTCTGGTTGATTTGAGTTCTTTCGCCAATTATGAGATACACTTTGGTCCAACTCCTCAGGGAAAGCTCTGATCACCAAATGGAGTGGTTTTTTAGCTTTCCCGACTCAGCACACCCCTAATAGGTGTTTATTGTTCAAACGAGAGCTTTGGTTCAAAAGTAGCACTTTCTGATTGAATTGAGTTCTTTGGAAATTCTGAGATATGGTTTGGTCTAACTCCTCAGGGAAAACTCTGATCAGCGAATGAAGTGATTTTTTAGCTTTCCCAACTCAGGACACCCCTAATAGGTGTTTGTTGTTTGTTGTGCGAATCTTACCCTAACCCTAACCCTAACCCTAACCCTAACCCTAACCCTAACCCTAACCCTAACCCTAACCCTAACCCTAACCCTAACCCTAACCCTAACCCTAACCCTAACCCTAACCCTAACCCTAACCCTAACCCTAACCCTAACCCTAACCCTAACCCTAACCCTAACCCTAACCCTAACCCTAACCCTAACCCTAACCCTAACCCTAACCCTAACCCTAACCCTAACCCTAACCGTAACCGTAACCCCAACCCCAACCCCAACCCCAACCCCAACCCTAACCCTAACCCTAACCCTAACCCTAACCCTAACCCTAACCCTAACCCTAACCCTAACCCTAACAACAAATCTGAGCTTTGGTTCAAAACTAACATTTTCTGGTTGAATTGAGTTCTTTCGCCAATTCTGAGATACACTTTAGTCTAACTCCTCAGGGAAAGCTCTGATCAGCGAATGAAGTGATTTTTTAGCTTTCCCGACTCAGGACACCCCTAATAGGTGTTTTTTGTTCAAATGTGAGCTTTGGTTCAAAAGTTACACTTTCTGGTTGAATTGAGTTCTTTCGCCAATTATGAGATACACTTTGGTCCAACTCCTCAGGGAAAGCTCTGATCACCAAATGGAGTGGTTTTTTAGCTTTCCCGACTCAGGACACCCCTAACAGGTGTTGATTGTTCAAACGTGAGCTTTGGTTCAAAAGTAGCACTTTCTGGTTGAATTGAGTTCTTTCGCCAATTCTGAGATACACTTTAGTCTAACTCCTCAGGGAAAGCTCTGATCAGCGAATGAAGTGATTTTTTAGCTTTCCCGACTCAGGACACCCCTAATAGGTGTTTTTTGTTCAAATGTGAGCTTTGGTTCAAAAGTTACACTTTCTGGTTGAATTGAGTTCTTTCGCCAATTCTGAGATACACTTTGGTCTAACTCCAAAGGGAAACCTCTGAACACAAAACCAAATGTTTTTTTAGCTTTCCCAACTCAGGGCATCCCTAATAAATGTTTTTTTGTTTGAATCACAGCTTTGGTTCAAAAGTTACACTTTCTGGTTGAATTGAGTTCTTTCGCCAATTATGAGATACACTTTGGTCCAACTCCTCAGGGAAAGCTCTGATCACCAAATGGAGTGGTTTTTTAGCTTTCCCGACTGAGGACATCCCTAATAGGTGTTTGATGTACGAATCTGAGCTTTTGTTCAAAAGTAACACTTTCTGATTGAATTGAGTTCTTTGGAAATTCTGAGATATGGTTTGGTCTAACTCCTCAGGGAAAGCTATGATCATCGAATGAAGTGGTTTTTTAGCTTTCCTGACTCAGGACACCCCTAATAGGTGTTTATTGTTCAAACCTGAGGTTTGCTTCAAAAGTAACACTTTCAGGTTGAATTGAGTTCTTTCGCCAATTCTGAGACACACTTTTGACTAACTCCTCAGGGAAAGCTCTGATCAGCGAATGAAGTGATTTTTTAGCTTTCCCAACTCAGGACACCCCTAATAGGTGTTTGTTGTTTGTTGTTCGAATCTTACCCTAACCCTAACCCTAACCCTAACCCTAACCCTAACCCTAACCCTAACCCTAACCCTAACCCTAACCCTAACCCTAACCCTAACCCTAACCCTAACCCTAACCCTAACCCTAACCCTAACCCTAACCCTAACCCTAACCCTAACCCTAACCCTAACCCTAACCCTAACCCTAACCCTAACCCTAACCCTAACCCTAACCCTAACCCTAACCCTAACCCTAACCCTAACCCTAACCCTAACCCTAACCCTAACCCTAACCCTAACCCTAACCCTAACCCTAACCCTAACCCTAACCCTAACCCTAACCCTAACCCTAACCCTAACCCTAACCCTAACCCTAACCCTAACCCTAACCCTAACCCTAACCGTAACCGTAACCGTAACCCGAACCCCAACCCCAACCCCAACCCCAACCCTAACCCTAACCCTAACCCTAACCCTAACCCTAACAACAAATCTGAGCTTTGGTTCAAAAGTAACATTTTCTGGTTGAATTGAGTTCTTTCGCCAATTATGAGATACACTTTGGTCCAACTCCTCAGGGAAAGCTCTGATCACCAAATGGAGTGGTTTTTTAGCTTTCCCGACTCAGGACACCCCTAATAGGTGTTTATTGTTCAAACGTGAGCTTTGGTTCAAAAGTAGCACTTTCTGGTTGAATTGAGCTCTTTCGCCAATTCTGAGATACACTTTAGTCTAACTCCTCAGGGAAAGCTCTGATCAGCGAATGAAGTGATTTTTTACCTTTCCCGACTCAGGACAGCCCTAATAGGTGTTTTTTGTTCAAATGTGAGCTTTGGTTCAAAAGTTACACTTTCTGGTTGAATTGAGTTCTTTCGCCAATTCTCAGATACACTTTGGTCTAACTCCAAAGGGAAAGCTCTGATAAGAAAACGCATGATTTTTTAGCTTTCCCAACTCAGGACATCCCTAATAGGTGTTTGATGTTCGAATCTGAGCTTTTGTTCAAAAGTAACACTTTCTGATTGAATTGAGTTCTTTGGAAATTCTGAGATATGGTTTGGTCTAACTCCTCAGGGAAAGCTCTGATCAGCGAATGAAGTGATTTTTTAGCTTTCCCAACTCAGGACACCCCTAATAGGTGTTTGTTGTTTGTTGTTCGAATCTTACCCTAACCCTAACCCTAACCCTAACCCTAACCCTAACCCTAACCCTAACCCTAACCCTAACACTAACCCTAACCCTAACCCTAACCCTAACCCTAACCCTAACCCTAACCCTAACCCTAACCCTAACCCTAACCCTAACCCTAACCCTAACCCTAACCCTAACCCTAACCCTAACCCTAACCCTAACCCTAACCCGAACCCCAAACCCAACCCCAACCCTAACCCTAACCCTAACCCTAACCCTAACAACAAATCTGAGCTTTGTTTCAAAAGTAACATTTTCTGGTTGAATTGAGTTCTTTCGCCAATTCTGAGATACACTTTAGTCTAACTCCTCAGGGAAAGCTATGATCATCGAATGAAGTGGTTTTTTAGCTTTCCCGACTCAGGACACCCCTAATAGGTGTTTTTTGTTCAAATGTGAGCTTTGCTTCAAAAGTTACACTTTCTGGTTGAATTGAGTTCTTTCGCCAATTCTGAGACACACTTTTGTCTAACTCCAAAGGGAAACCTCTGAACACAAAACCGAATGTTTTTTTAGCTTTCCCGACTCAGGACATCCCTAATAGGTGTTTGATGTACGAATCTGAGCTTTTGTTCAAAAGTAACACTTTCTGATTGAATTGAGTTCTTTGGAAATTCTGAGATATGGTTTGGTCTAACTCCTCAGGGAAAGCTCTGATCAGCGAATGAAGTGATTTTTTAGCTTTCCCAATTCAGGACACCCCTAATAGGTGTTTATTGTTCAAATGTGAGCTTTCGTTCAAACGTAACACTTTCTGGTTGAATTGAGTTCTTTCGCCAATTCTGAGATATACTTTGGTCTAACTCCTCAGGGAAAGCTATGATCATCGAATGAAGTGGTTTTTTTAGCTTTCCTGACTCAGGACACCCCTAATAGGTGTTTATTGTTCAAACCTGAGCTTTGCTTCAAAAGTAACACTTTCAGGTTGAATTGAGTTCTTTCGCCAATTCTGAGACACACATTTTTCTAACTCCTCAGGGAAACCTCTGATCACAAAACGCATGATTTTTTAGCTTTCCCAACTCAGGACATCCCTAATAGGTGTTTGATGTTCGAATCTGAGCTTTTGTTCAAAAGTAACACTTTCTGATTGAATAGAGTTCTTTGGAAATTCTGAGATATGGTTTGGTCTAACTCCTCAGGGAAAACTCTGATCAGCGAATGAAGTGATTTTTTAGCTTTCCCAACTCAGGACACCCCTAATAGGTGTTTGTTGTTTGTTGTTCGAATCTTACCCTAACCCTAACCCTAACCCTAACCCTAACCCTAACCCTAACCCTAACCCTAACCCTAACCCTAACCCTAACCCTAACCCTAACCCTAACCCTAACCCTAACCCTAACCCTAACCCTAACCCTAACCCTAACCCTAACCCTAACCCTAACCCTAACCCTAACCCTAACCCTAACCCTAACCCTAACCCTAACCCTAACCCTAACCCTAACCCTAACCCTAACCCTAACCCTAACCCTAACCGTAACCCCAACCCCAACCCCAACCCCAACCCTAACCCTAACCCTAACCCTAACCCTAACCCTAACCCTAACCCTAACCCTAACAACAAATCTGAGCTTTGGTTCAAAACTAACATTTTCTGGTTGAATTGAGTTCTTTCGCCAATTCTGAGATACACTTTAGTCTAACTCCTCAGGGAAAGCTCTGATCACCAAATGGAGTGGTTTTTTAGCTTTCCCGACTCAGGACACCCCTAACAGGTGTTTATTGTTCAAACGTGAGCTTTGGTTCAAAAGTTACACTTTCTGGTTGAATTGAGTTCTTTCGCCAATTATGAGATACACTTTGGTCCAACTCCTCAGGGAAAGCTCTGATCACCAAATGGAGTGGTTTTTTAGCTTTCCCGACTCAGGACACCCCTAACAGGTGTTTATTGTTCAAACGTGAGCTTTGGTTCAAAAGTAGCACTTTCTGGTTGAATTGAGTTCTTTCGCCAATTCTGAGATACACTTTAGTCTAACTCCTCAGGGAAAGCTCTGATCAGCGAATGAAGTGATTTTTTAGCTTTCCCGACTCAGGACACCCCTAATAGGTGTTTTTTGTTCAAATGTGAGCTTTGGTTCAAAAGTTACACTTTCTGGTTGAATTGAGTTCTTTCGCCAATTCTGAGATACACTTTGGTCTAACTCCAAAGGGAAACCTCTGAACACAAAACCGAATGTTTTTTTAGCTTTCCCAACTCAGGGCATCCCTAATAAATGTTTTTTTGTTTGAATCACAGCTTTGGTTCAAAAGTTACACTTTCTGGTTGAATTGAGTTCTTTCGCCAATTATGAGATACACTTTGGTCCAACTCCTCAGGGAAAGCTCTGATCACCAAATGGAGTGGTTTTTTAGCTTTCCCGACTGAGGACATCCCTAATAGGTGTTTGATGTACGAATCTGAGCTTTTGTTCAAAAGTAACACTTTCTAATTGAATTGAGTTCTTTGGAAATTCTGAGATATGGTTTGGTCTAACTCCTCAGGGAAAGCTATGATCATCGAATGAAGTGGTTTTTTAGCTTTCCTGACTCAGGACACCCCTAATAGGTGTTTATTGTTCAAACCTGAGGTTTGCTTCAAAAGTAACACTTTCAGGTTGAATTGAGTTCTTTCGCCAATTCTGAGACACACTTTTGACTAACTCCTCAGGGAAAGCTCTGATCAGCGAATGAAGTGATTTTTTAGCTTTCCCAACTCAGGACACCCCTAATAGGTGTTTGTTGTTTGTTGTTCGAATCTTACCCTAACCCTAACCCTAACCCTAACCCTAACCCTAACCCTAACCCTAACCCTAACCCTAACCCTAACCCTAACCCTAACCCTAACCCTAACCCTAACCCTAACCCTAACCCTAACCCTAACCCTAACCCTAACCCTAACCCTAACCCTAACCCTAACCCTAACCCTAACCCTAACCCTAACCCTAACCCTAACCCTAACCCTAACCCTAACCCTAACCCTAACCGTAACCGTAACCGTAACCGTAACCCGAACCCCAACCCCAACCCCAACCCCAACCCCAACCCTAACCCTAACCCTAACCCTAACCCTAACCCTAACAACAAATCTGAGCTTTGGTTCAAAAGTAACATTTTCTGGTTGAATTGAGTTCTTTCGCCAATTATGAGATACACTTTGGTCCAACTCCTCAGGGAAAGCTCTGATCACCAAATGGAGTGGTTTTTTAGCTTTCCCGACTCAGGACACCCCTAATAGGTGTTTATTGTTCAAACGTGAGCTTTGGTTCAAAAGTAGCACTTTCTGGTTGAATTGAGCTCTTTCGCCAATTCTGAGATACACTTTAGTCTAACTCCTCAGGGAAAGCTCTGATCAGCGAATGAAGTGATTTTTTAGCTTTCCCGACTCAGGACAGCACTAATAGGTGTTTTTTGTTCAAATGTGAGCTTTGGTTCAAAAGTTACACTTTCTGGTTGAATTGAGTTCTTTCGCCAATTCTCAGATACACTTTGGTCTAACTCCAAAGGGAAAGCTCTGATAAGAAAACGCATGATTTTTTAGCTTTCCCAACTCAGGACATCCCTAATAGGTGTTTGATGTTCGAATCTGAGCTTTTGTTCAAAAGTAACACTTTCTGATTGAATTGAGTTCTTTGGAAATTCTGAGATATGGTTTGGTCTAACTCCTCAGGGAAAGCTCTGATCAGCGAATGAAGTGATTTTTTAGCTTTCCCAACTCAGGACACCCCTAATAGGTGTTTGTTGTTTGTTGTTCGAATCTTACCCTAACCCTAACCCTAACCCTAACCCTAACCCTAACCCTAACCCTAACCCTAACCCTAACCCTAACCCTAACCCTAACCCTAACCCTAACCCTAACCCTAACCCTAACCCTAACCCTAACCCTAACCCTAACCCTAACCCTAACCCTAACCCTAACCCTAACCCTAACCCTAACCCTAACCCTAACCCTAACCCTAACCCTAACCCTAACCCTAACCCTAACCCTAACCCTAACCCTAACCCTAACCCTAACCCTAACCCTAACCCTAACCCTAACCCTAACCCTAACCCTAACCCTAACCCTAACCCTAACCCTAACCGTAACCGTAACCGTAACCCCAACCCCAACCCCAACCCCAACCCCAACCCTAACCCTAACCCTAACCCTAACCCTAACCCTAACCCTAACAACAAATCTGAGCTTTGGTTCAAAAGTAACATTTTCTGGTTGAATTGAGTTCTTTCGCCAATTATGAGATACACTTTGGTCCAACTCCTCAGGGAAAGCTCTGATCACCAAATGGAGTGGTTTTTTAGCTTTCCCGACTCAGGACATCCCTAATAGGTGTTTGATGTACGAATCTGAGCTTTTGTTCAAAAGTAACACTTTCTGATTGAATTGAGTTCTTTGGAAATTCTGACATATGGTTTGGTCTAACTCCTCAGGGAAAGCTCTGATCAGCGAATGAAGTGATTTTTTAGCTTTCCCAACTCAGGACACCCCTAATAGGTGTTTATTGTTCAAATGTGAGCTTTGCTTCAAAAGTAACACTTTCTGGTTGAATTGAGTTCTTTCGCCAATTCTGAGATATACTTTGGTCTAACTCCTCAGGGAAAGCTATGATCATCGAATGAAGTGGTTTTTTAGCTTTCCTGACTCAGGACACCCCTAATAGGTGTTTATTGTTCAAACCTGAGGTTTGCTTCAAAAGTAACACTTTCAGGTTGAATTGAGTTCTTTCGCCAATTCTGAGACACACTTTTTTCTAACTCCTCAGGGAAACCTCTGATCACAAAACGCATGATTTTTTAGCTTTCCCAACTCAGGACATCCCTAATAGGTGTTTGATGTTCGAATCTGAGCTTTTGTTCAAAAGTAACACTTTCTGATTGAATTGAGTTCTTTGGAAATTCTGAGATATGGTTTGGTCTAACTCCTCAGGGAAAGCTCTGATCAGCGAATGAAGTGATTTTTTAGCTTTCCCAACTCAGGACACCCCTAATAGGTGTTTGTTCTTTGTTGTTCGAATCTTACCCTCACCCTAACCCTAACCCTAACCCTCACCCTAACCCTAACCCTCACCCTCACCCTCACCCTAACCCTAACCCTAACCCTAACCCTAACCCTAACCCTAACCCTAACCCTAACCCTAACCCTAACCCTAACCCTAACCCTAACCCTAACCCTAACCCTAACCCTAACCCTAACCCTAACCCTAACCCTAACCCTAACCCTAACCCTAACCCTAACCCTAACCCTAACCCTAACCCTAACCCTAACCCTAACCCTAACCCTAACACTAACACTAACACTAACACTAACACTAACACTAACACTAACACTAACACTAACACTAACACTAACACTAACACTAACACTAACACTAACACTAACACTAACACTAACACTAAAACTAACAACAAATCTGAGCTTTGGTTCAAAAGTAACACTTTCAGGTTGAATTGAGTTCTTTCACCAATTCTGAGATACACTTTGGTCTAACTCCAAAGGGAAACCTCTGAACACAAAACCGAATGTTTTTTTAGCTTTCCCAACTCAGGACATCCCTAATAGGTGTTTGATGTTCGAATCTGAGCTTTTGTTCAAAAGTAACTCTTTCTGATTGAATTGAGTTCTTTGGAAATTCTGAGATATGGTTTGGTCTAACTCCTCAGGGAAAGCTCTGATCAGCGAATGAAGTGATTTTCTAGCTTTCCCAACTCAGGACACCCCTAATAGGTGTTTATTGTTCAAATGTGAGATTTGCTTCAAAAGTAACACTTTCAGGTTGAATTGAGTTCTTTCGCCAATTCTGAGACACACTTTTTTCTATCTCCTCATGGAAACCTCTGATCACAAAACGCATGATTTTTTAGCTTTCCCAACTCAGGACATCCCTAATAGGTGTTTGATGTTCGAATCTGAGCTTTTGTTCAAAAGTAACACTTTCTGATTGAATTGAGTTCTTTGGAAATTATGAGATATGGTTTGGTCTAACTCCTCAGGGAAAGCTCTGATCAGCGAATGAAGTGATTTTTTAGCTTTCCCAACTCAGGACACCCCTAATAGGTGTTTGTTCTTTGTTGTTCGAATCTTATCCTAACCCTAACCCTAACCCTAACCCTAACCCTAACCCTAACCCTAACCCTAACCCTAACCCTAACCCTAACCCTAACCCTAACCCTAACCCTAACCCTAACCCTAACCCTAACCCTAACCCTAACCCTAACCCTAAAACTAACAACAAATCTGAGCTTTGGTTCAAAAGTAACACTTTCAGGTTGAATTGAGTTCTTTCACCAATTCTGAGACACACTTTTGTCTAATCCTCAGGGAAACCTCTGATCACAAAACCGAATGGTTTTTTAGCTTTCTCGACTCAGGATACCCCTAATAAATGTTTTTTTTGTTTGAATCACAGCTTGGGTTCAAAAGTTACACTTTCTGGTTGAATTGAGTTCTTTCTCCAATTCTGAGATATACTTTGGTCTAACTCCAAAGGGAAAGCTCTGATCAGAAAACGGAATGGTTTTTTAGCTTTCCCAACTCAGGACATCCCTAATAGGTGTTTGATGTTCGAATCTGAGCTTTTGTTCAAAAGTAACACTTTCTAATTGAATTGAGGTCTTTGGAAATTCTGAGATATGGTTTGGTCTAACTCCTCAGGGAAAGCTATGATCATCGAATGAAGTGGTTTTTTAGCTTTCCTGACTCAGGACACCCCTAATAGGTGTTTATTGTTCAAACCTGAGGTTTGCTTCAAAAGTAACACTTTCAGGTTGAATTGAGTTCTTTCGCCAATTCTGAGACACACTTTTGTCTAACTCCTCAGGGAAACCTCTGATCACAAAACACATGGTTTTTTAGCTTTCCCAACTCAGGACATCCCTAATAGGTGTTTGATGTTCGAATCTGAGCTTTTGTTCAAAAGTAACACTTTCTGATTGAATTGAGTTCTTTGGAAATTCTGAGATATGGTTTGGTCTAACTCCTCAGGGAAAGCTCTGATCAGCGAATGAAGTGATTTTTTAGCTTTCCCAACTCAGGACACCCCTAATAGGTGTTTGTTGTTTGTTGTTCGAATCTTACCCTAACCCTAACCCTAACCCTAACCCTAACCCTAACCCTAACCCTAACCCTAACCCTAACCCTAACCCTAACCCTAACCCTAACCCTAACCCTAACCCTAACCCTAACCCTAACCCTAACCCTAACCCTAACCCTAACCCTAACCCTAACCCTAACCCTAACCCTAACCCTAACCCTAACCCTAACCCTAACCCTAACCCTAACCCTAACCCTAACCCTAACCCTAACCCTAACCCTAACCCTAACCCCAACCCCAACCCCAACCCCAACCCCAACCCCAACCCTAACCCTAACCCTAACCCTAACCCTAACCCTAACAACAAATCTGAGCTTTGGTTCAAAAGTAACATTTTCTGGTTGAATTGAGTTCTTTCGCCAATTATGAGATACACTTTGGTCCAACTCCTCAGGGAAAGCTCTGATCACCAAATGGAGTGGTTTTTTAGCTTTCCTGACTCAGGACACCCCTAATAGGTGTTTATTGTTCAAACGTGAGCTTTGGTTCAAAAGTAGCACATTCTGGTTGAATTGAGTTCTTTCGCCAATTCTGAGATACACTTTAGTCTAACTCCTCAGGGAAAGCTC
>NW_028261433.1:70000-87500 GCF_051295495.1 Thamnophis sirtalis
TAACCATAACCATAACCATAACCATAACCCTAACCCTAACCCTAACCCTAACCCTAACCCTAACAACAAATCTGAGCTTTGGTTCAAAAGTAACACTTTCTGTTTGAATTGAGTTCTTTCACCAATTCTGAGACACACTTTTGTCTAATCCTCAGGGAAACCTCTGATCACAAAACCGAATGGTTTTTTAGCTTTCTTGACTCAGGATACCCCTAATAAATGTTTTTTTGTTTGAATAACAGCTTTGGTTCAAAAGTTACATTTTCTGGTTGAATTGAGTTCTTTCTCCAATTCTGAGATATACTTTGGTCTAACTCCAAAGGGAAAGCTCTGATCAGAAAAGGGAATGGTTTTTTAGCTTTCCCAACTCAGGACATCCCTAATAGGTGTTTGATGTTCGAATCTGAGCTTTTGTTAAAAAGTAACACTTTCTGATTGAATTGAGTTCTTTGGAAATTCTGAGATATGGTTTGGTCTAACTCCTCAGGGAAAGCTATGATCATCGAATGAAGTGGTTTTTTAGCTTTCCTGACTCAGGACACCCCTAATAGGTGTTTATTGTTCAAACCTGAGGTTTGCTTCAAAAGTAACACTTTGAGGTTGAATTGAGTTCTTTCGCCAATTCTGAGACACACTTTTGTCTAACTCCTCAGGGAAACCTCTGATCACAAAACACATGGTTTTTTAGCTTTCCCAACTCAGGACATCCCTAATAGGTGTTTGATGTTCGAATCTGAGCTTTTGTTCAAAAGTAACACTTTCTGATTGAATTGAGTTCTTTGGAAATTCTGAGATATGGTTTGGTCTAACTCCTCAGGGAAAGCTCTGATCAGCGAATGAAGTGATTTTTTAGCTTTCCCAACTCAGGACACCCCTAATAGGTGTTTGTTCTTTGTTGTTCGAATCTTACCCTAACCCTAACCCTAACCCTAACCCTAACCCTAACCCTAACCCTAACCCTAACCCTAACCCTAACCCTAACCCTAACCCTAACCCTAACCCTAACCCTAACCCTAACCCTAACCCTAACCCTAACCCTAACCCTAACCCTAACCCTAACCCTAACCCTAACCCTAACCCTAACCCCAACCCCAACCCCAACCCCAACCCTAACCCTAACCCTAACCCTAACAACAAATCTGAGCTTTCGTTCAAAAGTAACACTTTCTGGTTGAATTGAGTTCTTTCGCCAATTCTGAGATACACTTTGGTCTAACTCCTCAGGGAACGCTCTGATTACAAAAGGGAGTGGTTTTTTAGCTTTCTCGACTGGGGATAACCCTAATAGATGTTTGTTGTTCGAATCAGCGCTTTTGTTCAAAAGTAACACTTTCTGGTTGAATTGAGATACTTTTGAACAAAAGCTCAGATTCGAACAACAAACATCTATTAGGGTTATCCCCAGTCGAGAAAGCTAAAAAACCACTCCCTTTTGTGATCAGAGCGTTCCCTGAGGAGTTTGGTTCAAAAGTAACACTTTCTGGTTGAATTGAGTTCTTTCGCCAATTCTGAGATACACTTTGGTCTAACTCCTCAGGGAACGCTCTGATCACAAAAGGGAGTGGTTTTTTAGCTTTCTCGACTGGGGATAACCCTAATAGATGTTTGTTGTTCGAATCTGAGCTTTTGTTCAAAAGTAACACTTTCTGATTGAATTGAGTTCTTTGGAAATTCTGAGATACACTTTGGTCTAACTCCTCAGGGAAAGCTCTGATCAGCGAATGAAGTGGTTTTTTAGCTTTCCCGACTCAGGACACCCCTAATAGGTGTTTATTGTTCAAACCTGAGCTTTGCTTCAAAAGTAACACTTTCAGGCTGAATTGAGTTCTTTCGCCAATTCTGAGACACACTTTTGTCTAACTCCTCGGGGAAACCTCTGATCACAAAACCGAATGTTTTTTTAGCTTTCTCGACTCAGGATACCCCTAATAAATGTTTTTTTGTTTGTATCAGAGCTTTGGTTCAAAAGTTACACTTTCTGGTTGAATTGAGTTCTTTCGCCAATTCTGAGATACACTTTGGTCTAACTCCAAAGGGAAACCTCTGAACACAAAACCGAATGTTTTTTTAGCTTTCCCAACTCAGGACATCCCTAATAGGTGTTTGATGTTCGAATCTGAGCTTTTGTTCAAAAGTAACACTTTCTGATTGAATTGAGTTCTTTGGAAATTCTGAGATATGGTTTGGTCTAACTCCTCAGGGAAAGCTCTGATCAGCGAATGAAGTGATTTTTTAGCTTTCCCAACTCAGGACACCCCTAATAGGTGTTTGTTGTTTGTTTTTCGAATCTTACCCTAACCCTACACTAACCCTAACCCTAACCCTAACCCTAACCCTAACCCTAACCCTAACCCTAACCCTAACCCTAACCCTAACCCTAACCCTAACCCTAACCCTAACCCTAACCCTAACCCTAACCCTAACCCTAACCCTAACCCTAACCCTAACCCTAACCCTAACCCTAACCCTAACCCTAACCCTAACCCCAACCCCAACCCCAACCCCAACCCCAACCCTAACCCTAACCCTAACCCTAACCCTAACCCTAACAACAAATCTGAGCTTTGGTTCAAAAGTAACATTTTCTGGTTGAATTGAGTTCTTTCGCCAATTTTGAGATACACTTTGGTCCAACTCCTCAGGGAAAGCTCTGATCACCAAATGGAGTGGTTTTTTAGCTTTCCCAACTCAGGACACCCCTAATAGGTGTTTATTGTTCAAATGTGAGCTTTGGTTCAAAAGTTACACTTTCTGGTTGAATTGAGTTCTTTCGCCAATTCTGAGATACACTTTGGTCTAACTCCAAAGGGAAAGCTCTGATAAGAAAACGGAATGGTTTTTTAGCTTTCCCAACTCAGGACATCCCTAATAGGTGTTTGATGTTCGAATCTGAGCTTTTGTTCAAAAGTAACACTTTCTGATTGAATTGAGTTCTTTGGAAATTCTGAGATATGGTTTGGTCTAACTCCTCAGGGAAAGCTCTGATCAGCGAATGAAGTGATTTTTTAGCTTTCCCAACTCAGGACACCCCTAATAGGTGTTTGTTGTTTGTTGTTCGAATCTTACCCTAACCCTAACCCTAACCCTAACCCTAACCCTAACCCTAACCCTAACCCTAACCCTAACCCTAACCCTAACCCTATCCCTATCCCTAACCCTAACCCTAACCCTAACCCTAACCCTAACCCTAACCCTAACCCTAACCCTAACCCTAACCCAAACCCTAACCCTAACCCTAACCCTAACCGTAACCGTAACCGTAACCGTAACCGTAACCGTAACCGTAACCGTAACCCGAACCCCAACCCCAACCCTAACCCTAACCCTAACCCTAACCCTAACCCTAACCCTAACCCTAACAACAAATCTGAGCTTTGGTTCAAAAGTAACATTTTCTGGTTGAATTGAGTTCTTTCGCCAATTATGAGATACACTTTGGTCCAACTCCTCAGGGAAAGCTCTGATCACCAAATGGAGTGGTTTTTCAGCTTTCCCGACTCAGCACACCCCTAATAGGTGTTTATTGTTCAAACGTGAGCTTTGGTTCAAAAGTAGCACTTTCTGGTTGAATTGAGTTCTTTCGCCAATTCTGAGATACACTTTAGTCTAACTCCTCAGGGAAAGCTCTGATCAGCGAATGAAGTGATTTTTTAGCTTTCCCGACTCAGGACACCCCTAATAGGTGTTTTTTGTTCAAATGTGAGCTTTGGTTCAAAAGTTACACTTTCTGGTTGAATTGAGTTCTTTCGCCAATTCTGAGATACACTTTGGTCTAACTCCAAAGGGAAAGCTCTGATAAGAAAAAGGAATGGTTTTTTATCTTTCCCAACTCAGGACATCCCTAATAGGTGTTTGATGTTCGAATCTGAGCTTTTGTTCAAAAGTAACACTTTCTGATTGAATTGAGTTCTTTGGAAATTCTGAGATATGGTTTGGTCTAACTCCTCAGGGAAAGCTCTGATCAGCGAATGAAGTGATTTTTTAGCTTTCCCGACTCAGGACACCCCTAATAGGTGTTTTTTGTTCAAATGTGAGCTTTGGTTCAAAAGTTACACTTTCTGGTTGAATTGAGTTCTTTCGCCAATTCTGAGATACACTTTGGTCTAACTCCAAAGGGAAACCTCTGAACACAAAACCGAATGTTTTTTTAGCTTTCCCAACTCAGGACATCCCTAATAAATGTTTTTTTGTTTGAATCACAGCTTTGGTTCAAAAGTTACACTTTCTGGTTGAATTGAGTTCTTTCGCCAATTATGAGATACACTTTGGTCCAACTCCTCAGGGAAAGCTCTGATCACCAAATGGAGTGGTTTTTTAGCTTTCCCGACTGAGGACATCCCTAATAGGTGTTTGATGTACGAATCTGAGCTTTTGTTCAAAAGTAACACTTTCTGATTGAATTGAGTTCTTTGGAAATTCTGAGATATGGTTTGGTCTAACTCCTCAGGGAAAGCTATGATCATCGAATGAAGTGGTTTTTTAGCTTTCCTGACTCAGGACACCCCTAATAGGTGTTTATTGTTCAAACCTGAGGTTTGCTTCAAAAGTAACACTTTCAGGTTGAATTGAGTTCTTTCGCCAATTCTGAGACACACTTTTGACTAACTCCTCAGGGAAACCTCTGATCACAAAACACATGGTTTTTTAGCTTTCCCAACTCAGGACATCCCTAATAGGTGTTTGATGTTCGAATCTGAGCTTTTGTTCAAAAGTAACACTTTCTGATTGAATTGAGTTCTTTGGAAATTCTGAGATATGGTTTGGTCTAACTCCTCAGGGAAAGCTCTGATCAGCGAATGAAGTGATTTTTTAGCTTTCCCAACTCAGGACACCCCTAATAGGTGTTTGTTGTTTGTTGTTCGAATCTTACCCTAACCCTAACCCTAACCCTAACCCTAACCCTAACCCTAACCCTAACCCTAACCCTAACCCTAACCCTAACCCTAACCCTAACCCTAACCCTAACCCTAACCCTAACCCTAACCCTAACCCTAACCCTAACCCTAACCCTAACCCTAACCCTAACCCTAACCCTAACCCTAACCCTAACCCTAACCCTAACCCTAACCCTAACCCTAACCCTAACCCTAACCCTAACCGTAACCCTAACCGTAACCCTAACCGTAACCGTAACCGTAACCGTAACCCTAACCCTAACCCTAACCCTAAACCTAACCCTAACCCTAACCCTAACCCTAACCCGAACCCTAACCCTAACCCTAACCCTAACCCTAACCCTAACCCTAACCCTAACCCTAACCCTAACCCTAACCCTAACCCTAACCCTAACCCTAACCCTAACCCTAACCCTAACCCTAACCCTAACCCTAACCCTAACCCTAACCCGAACCCTAACCCTAACCCTAACAACAAATCTGAGCTTTGGTTCAAAAGTAACACTTTCAGGTTGAATTGAGTTCTTTCACCAATTCTGAGACACACTTTTGTCTAATCCTCAGGGAAACCTCTGATCACAAAACCGAATAGTTTTTTAGCTTTCTCGACTCAGGATACCCCTAATAAATGTTTTTTTGTTTGAATAACAGCTTTGGTTCAAAAGTTACACTTTCTGGTTGAATTGAGTTCTTTCTCCAATTCTGAGATATACTTTGGTCTAACTCCAAAGGGAAAGCTCTGATCAGAAAACGGAATGGTTTTTTAGCTTTCCCAACTCAGGACATCCCTAATAGGTGTTTGATGTTCGAATCTGAGCTTTTGTTCAATAGTAACACTTTCTGATTGAATTGAGTTCTTTGGAAATTCTGAGATATGGTTTGGTCTAACTCCTCAGGGAAAGCTATGATCATCGAATGAAGTGGTTTTTTAGCTTTCCTGACTCAGGACACCCCTAATAGGTGTTTATTGTTCAAACCTGAGCTTTGCTTCAAAAGTAACACTTTCAGGTTGAATTGAGTTCTTTCGCCAATTCTGAGATACACTTTGGTCTAACTCCAAAGGGAAACCTCTGAACACAAAACCGAATGTTTTTTTAGCTTTCCCAACTCAGGACATCCCTAATAAATGTTTTTTTGTTTGAATCACAGCTTTGGTTCAAAAGTTACACTTTCTGGTTGAATTGAGTTCTTTCGCCAATTATGAGATACACTTTGGTCCAACTCCTCAGGGAAAGCTCTGATCACCAAATGGAGTGGTTTTTTAGCTTTCCCGACTGAGGACATCCCTAATAGGTGTTTGATGTACGAATCTGAGCTTTTGTTCAAAAGTAACACTTTCTGATTGAATTGAGTTCTTTGGAAATTCTGAGATATGGTTTGGTCTAACTCCTCAGGGAAAGCTATGATCATCGAATGAAGTGGTTTTTTAGCTTTCCTGACTCAGGACACCCCTAATAGGTGTTTATTGTTCAAACCTGAGGTTTGCTTCAAAAGTAACACTTTCAGGTTGAATTGAGTTCTTTCGCCAATTCTGAGACACACTTTTGACTAACTCCTCAGGGAAACCTCTGATCACAAAACACATGGTTTTTTAGCTTTCCCAACTCAGGACATCCCTAATAGGTGTTTGATGTTCGAATCTGAGCTTTTGTTCAAAAGTAACACTTTCTGATTGAATTGAGTTCTTTGGAAATTCTGAGATATGGTTTGGTCTAACTCCTCAGGGAAAGCTCTGATCAGCGAATGAAGTGATTTTTTAGCTTTCCCAACTCAGGACACCCCTAATAGGTGTTTGTTGTTTGTTGTTCGAATCTTACCCTAACCCTAACCCTAACCCTAACCCTAACCCTAACCCTAACCCTAACCCTAACCCTAACCCTAACCCTAACCCTAACCCTAACCCTAACCCTAACCCTAACCCTAACCCTAACCCTAACCCTAACCCTAACCCTAACCCTAACCCTAACCCTAACCCTAACCCTAACCCTAACCCTAACCCTAACCCTAACCCTAACCCTAACCCTAACCCTAACCGTAACCCTAACCGTAACCCTAACCGTAACCGTAACCGTAACCGTAACCCTAACCCTAACCCTAACCCTAAACCTAACCCTAACCCTAACCCTAACCCTAACCCGAACCCTAACCCTAACCCTAACCCTAACCCTAACCCTAACCCTAACCCTAACCCTAACCCTAACCCTAACCCTAACCCTAACCCTAACCCTAACCCTAACCCTAACCCTAACCCTAACCCTAACCCTAACCCTAACCCTAACCCGAACCCTAACCCTAACCCTAACAACAAATCTGAGCTTTGGTTCAAAAGTAACACTTTCAGGTTGAATTGAGTTCTTTCACCAATTCTGAGACACACTTTTGTCTAATCCTCAGGGAAACCTCTGATCACAAAACCGAATAGTTTTTTAGCTTTCTCGACTCAGGATACCCCTAATAAATGTTTTTTTGTTTGAATAACAGCTTTGGTTCAAAAGTTACACTTTCTGGTTGAATTGAGTTCTTTCTCCAATTCTGAGATATACTTTGGTCTAACTCCAAAGGGAAAGCTCTGATCAGAAAACGGAATGGTTTTTTAGCTTTCCCAACTCAGGACATCCCTAATAGGTGTTTGATGTTCGAATCTGAGCTTTTGTTCAATAGTAACACTTTCTGATTGAATTGAGTTCTTTGGAAATTCTGAGATATGGTTTGGTCTAACTCCTCAGGGAAAGCTATGATCATCGAATGAAGTGGTTTTTTAGCTTTCCTGACTCAGGACACCCCTAATAGGTGTTTATTGTTCAAACCTGAGCTTTGCTTCAAAAGTAACACTTTCAGGTTGAATTGAGTTCTTTCGCCAATTCTGAGACACACTTTTGTCTAACTCCTCAGGGAAACCTCTGATCACAAAACACATGGTTTTTTAGCTTTCCCAACTCAGGACATCCCTAATAGGTGTTTGATGTTCGAATCTGAGCTTTTGTTCAAAAGTAACACTTTCTGATTGAATTGAGTTCTTTGGAAATTCTGAGATATGGTTTGGTCTAACTCCTCAGGGAAAGCTCTGATCAGCGAATGAAGTGATTTTTTAGCTTTCCCAACTCAGGACACCCCTAATAGGTGTTTGTTGTTTGTTGTTCGAATCTTACCCTAACCCTAACCCTAACCCTAACCCTAACCCTAACCCTAACCCTAACCCTAACCCTAACCCTAACCCTAACCCTAACCCTAACCCTAACCCTAACCCTAACCCTAACCCTAACCCTAACCCTAACCCTAACCCTAACCCTAACCCTAACCCTAACCCTAACCCTAACCCTAACCCTAACCCTAACCCTAACCCTAACCCTAACCCTAACCCTAACCCTAACCCTAACCCTAACCCTAACCCTAACCCTAACCCTAACCCTAACCCTAACCCCAACCCCAACCCTAACCCTAACCCTAACCCTAACCCTAACCCTAACCCTAACCCTAACCCCAACCCCAACCCCAACCCCAACCCTAACCCTAACCCTAACCCTAACCCTAACCCTAACAACAAATCTGAGCTTTGGTTCAAAAGTCACATTTTCTGGTTGAATTGAGTTCTTTCGCCAATTATGAGATACACTTTTTCCAACTCCTCAGGGAAAGCTCTGATCACCAAATGGAGTGGTTTTTTAGCTTTCCCGACTCAGGACACCCCTAATAGGTGTTTATTGTTCAAATGTGAGCTTTGGTTCAAAAGTTACACTTTCTGGTTGAATTGAGTTCTTTCGCCAATTCTGAGATACACTTTGGTCTAACTCCAAAGGGAAAGCTCTGATAAGAAAACGGAATGGTTTTTTAGCTTTCCCAACTCAGGACATCCCTAATAGGTGTTTGATGTTCGAATCTGAGCTTTTGTTCAAAAGTAACACTTTCTGATTGAATTGAGTTCTTTGGAAATTCTGAGATATGGTTTGGTCTAACTCCTCAGGGAAAGCTCTGATCAGCGAATGAAGTGATTTTTTAGCTTTCCCAACTCAGGACACCCCTAATAGGTGTTTGTTGTTTGTTGTTCGAATCTTACCCTAACCCTAACCCTAACCCTAACCCTAACCCTAACCCTAACCCTAACCCTAACCCTAACCCTAACCCTAACCCTAACCCTAACCCTAACCCTAACCCTAACCCTAACCCTAACCCTAACCCTAACCCTAACCCTAACCCTAACCCTAACCCTAACCCTAACCCTAACCCTAACCGTAACCGTAACCGTAACCGTAACCGTAACCGTAACCGTAACCGTAACCGTAACCGTAACCGTAACCGTAACCGTAACCGTAACCCTAACCCTAACCCTAACCCTAACCCTAACCCTAACCCTAACCCTAACCCTAACCCTAACCCTAACCCTAACCCTAACCCTAACCCTAACCCTAACCCTAACCCTAACCCTAACACTAACCCTAACCCTAACCCTAACCCTAACCCTAACCCTAACCGTAACCGTAACCGTAACCCGAACCCCAACCCCAACCCCAACCCCAACCCTAACCCTAACCCTAACCCTAACCCTAACCCTAACCCTAACAACAAATCTGAGCTTTGGTTCAAAAGTAACATTTTCTGGTTGAATTGAGTTCTTTCGCCAATTCTGAGATACACTTTAGTCTAACTCCTCAGGGAAAGCTCTGATCAGCGAATGAAGTGATTTTTTAGCTTTCCCGACTCAGGACACCCCTAATAGGTGTTTTTTGTTCAAATGTGAGCTTTGGTTCAAAAGTTACACTTTCTGGTTGAATTGAGTTCTTTCGCCAATTCTGAGATACACTTTGGTCTAACTCCAAAGGGAAACCTCTGAACACAAAACCGAATGTTTTTTTAGCTTTCCCAACTCAGGACATCCCTAATAAATGTTTTTTTGTTTGAATCACAGCTTTGGTTCAAAAGTTACACTTTCTGGTTGAATTGAGTTCTTTCGCCAATTATGAGATACACTTTGGTCCAACTCCTCAGGGAAAGCTCTGATCACCAAATGGAGTGGTTTTTTAGCTTTCCCGACTCAGGACATCCCTAATAGGTGTTTGATGTACGAATCTGAGCTTTTGTTCAAAAGTAACACTTTCTGATTGAATTGAGTTCTTTGGAAATTCTGAGATATGGTTTGGTCTAACTCCTCAGGGAAAGCTCTGATCAGCGAATGAAGTGATTTTTTAGCTTTCCCAATTCAGGACACCCCTAATAGGTGTTTATTGTTCAAATGTGAGCTTTCGTTCAAACGTAACACTTTCTGGTTGAATTGAGTTCTTTCGCCAATTCTGAGATATACTTTGGTCTAACTCCTCAGGGAAAGCTATGATCATCGAATGAAGTGGTTTTTTAGCTTTCCTGACTCAGGACACCCCTAATAGGTGTTTATTGTTCAAACCTGAGCTTTGCTTCAAAAGTAACACTTTCAGGTTGAATTGAGTTCTTTCGCCAATTCTGAGACACACATTTTTCTAACTCCTCAGGGAAACCTCTGATCACAAAACGCATGATTTTTTAGCTTTCCCAACTCAGGACATCCCTAATAGGTGTTTGATGTTCGAATCTGAGCTTTTGTTCAAAAGTAACACTTTCTGATTGAATTGAGTTCTTTGGAAATTCTGAGATATGGTTTGGTCTAACTCCTCAGGGAAAGCTCTGATCAGCGAATGAAGTGATTTTTTAGCTTTCCCAACTCAGGACACCCCTAATAGGTGTTTGTTGTTTGTTGTTCGAATCTAACCCTAACCCTAACCCTAACCCTAACCCTAACCCTAACCCTAACCCTAACCCTAACCCTAACCCTAACCCTAACCCTAACCCTAACCCTAACCCTAACCCTAACCCTAACCGTAACCGTAACCGTAACCGTAACCGTAACCGTAACCGTAACCGTAACCGTAACCCGAACCCCAACCCCAACCCCAACCCCAACCCTAACCCTAACCCTAACCCTAACCCTAACCCTAACCCTAACCCTAACAACAAATCTGAGCTTTGGTTCAAAAGTAACATTTTCTGGTTGATTTGAGTTCTTTCGCCAATTATGAGATACACTTTGGTCCAACTCCTCAGGGAAAGCTCTGATCACCAAATGGAGTGGTTTTTTAGCTTTCCCGACTCAGCACACCCCTAATAGGTGTTTATTGTTCAAACGAGAGCTTTGGTTCAAAAGTAGCACTTTCTGATTGAATTGAGTTCTTTGGAAATTCTGAGATATGGTTTGGTCTAACTCCTCAGGGAAAACTCTGATCAGCGAATGAAGTGATTTTTTAGCTTTCCCAACTCAGGACACCCCTAATAGGTGTTTGTTGTTTGTTGTGCGAATCTTACCCTAACCCTAACCCTAACCCTAACCCTAACCCTAACCCTAACCCTAACCCTAACCCTAACCCTAACCCTAACCCTAACCCTAACCCTAACCCTAACCCTAACCCTAACCCTAACCCTAACCCTAACCCTAACCCTAACCCTAACCCTAACCCTAACCCTAACCCTAACCCTAACCCTAACCCTAACCCTAACCCTAACCCTAACCCTAACCCTAACCCTAACCCTAACCCCAACCCCAACCCCAACCCCAACCCCAACCCTAACCCTAACCCTAACCCTAACCCTAACCCTAACCCTAACCCTAACCCTAACCCTAACCCTAACAACAAATCTGAGCTTTGGTTCAAAACTAACATTTTCTGGTTGAATTGAGTTCTTTCGCCAATTCTGAGATACACTTTAGTCTAACTCCTCAGGGAAAGCTCTGATCAGCGAATGAAGTGATTTTTTAGCTTTCCCGACTCAGGACACCCCTAATAGGTGTTTTTTGTTCAAATGTGAGCTTTGGTTCAAAAGTTACACTTTCTGGTTGAATTGAGTTCTTTCGCCAATTATGAGATACACTTTGGTCCAACTCCTCAGGGAAAGCTCTGATCACCAAATGGAGTGGTTTTTTAGCTTTCCCGACTCAGGACACCCCTAACAGGTGTTGATTGTTCAAACGTGAGCTTTGGTTCAAAAGTAGCACTTTCTGGTTGAATTGAGTTCTTTCGCCAATTCTGAGATACACTTTAGTCTAACTCCTCAGGGAAAGCTCTGATCAGCGAATGAAGTGATTTTTTAGCTTTCCCGACTCAGGACACCCCTAATAGGTGTTTTTTGTTCAAATGTGAGCTTTGGTTCAAAAGTTACACTTTCTGGTTGAATTGAGTTCTTTCGCCAATTCTGAGATACACTTTGGTCTAACTCCAAAGGGAAACCTCTGAACACAAAACCAAATGTTTTTTTAGCTTTCCCAACTCAGGGCATCCCTAATAAATGTTTTTTTGTTTGAATCACAGCTTTGGTTCAAAAGTTACACTTTCTGGTTGAATTGAGTTCTTTCGCCAATTATGAGATACACTTTGGTCCAACTCCTCAGGGAAAGCTCTGATCACCAAATGGAGTGGTTTTTTAGCTTTCCCGACTGAGGACATCCCTAATAGGTGTTTGATGTACGAATCTGAGCTTTTGTTCAAAAGTAACACTTTCTGATTGAATTGAGTTCTTTGGAAATTCTGAGATATGGTTTGGTCTAACTCCTCAGGGAAAGCTATGATCATCGAATGAAGTGGTTTTTTAGCTTTCCTGACTCAGGACACCCCTAATAGGTGTTTATTGTTCAAACCTGAGGTTTGCTTCAAAAGTAACACTTTCAGGTTGAATTGAGTTCTTTCGCCAATTCTGAGACACACTTTTGACTAACTCCTCAGGGAAAGCTCTGATCAGCGAATGAAGTGATTTTTTAGCTTTCCCAACTCAGGACACCCCTAATAGCGAATGAAGTGATTTTTTAGCTTTCCCAACTCAGGACACCCCTAATAGGTGTTTGTTGTTTGTTGTTCGAATCTTACCCTAACCCTAACCCTAACCCTAACCCTAACCCTAACCCTAACCCTAACCCTAACCCTAACCCTAACCCTAACCCTAACCCTAACCCTAACCCTAACCCTAACCCTAACCCTAACCCTAACCCTAACCCTAACCCTAACCCTAACCCTAACCCTAACCCTAACCCTAACCCTAACCCTAACCCTAACCCTAACCCTAACCCTAACCCTAACCCTAACCCTAACCCTAACCCTAACCCTAACCCTAACCCTAACCCTAACCCTAACCCTAACCCTAACCCTAACCCTAACCCTAACCCTAACCCTAACCCTAACCCTAACCCTAACCCTAACCCTAACCCTAACCCTAACCCTAACCCTAACCCTAACCGTAACCGTAACCGTAACCCGAACCCCAACCCCAACCCCAACCCCAACCCTAACCCTAACCCTAACCCTAACCCTAACCCTAACAACAAATCTGAGCTTTGGTTCAAAAGTAACATTTTCTGGTTGAATTGAGTTCTTTCGCCAATTATGAGATACACTTTGGTCCAACTCCTCAGGGAAAGCTCTGATCACCAAATGGAGTGGTTTTTTAGCTTTCCCGACTCAGGACACCCCTAATAGGTGTTTATTGTTCAAACGTGAGCTTTGGTTCAAAAGTAGCACTTTCTGGTTGAATTGAGCTCTTTCGCCAATTCTGAGATACACTTTAGTCTAACTCCTCAGGGAAAGCTCTGATCAGCGAATGAAGTGATTTTTTACCTTTCCCGACTCAGGACAGCCCTAATAGGTGTTTTTTGTTCAAATGTGAGCTTTGGTTCAAAAGTTACACTTTCTGGTTGAATTGAGTTCTTTCGCCAATTCTCAGATACACTTTGGTCTAACTCCAAAGGGAAAGCTCTGATAAGAAAACGCATGATTTTTTAGCTTTCCCAACTCAGGACATCCCTAATAGGTGTTTGATGTTCGAATCTGAGCTTTTGTTCAAAAGTAACACTTTCTGATTGAATTGAGTTCTTTGGAAATTCTGAGATATGGTTTGGTCTAACTCCTCAGGGAAAGCTCTGATCAGCGAATGAAGTGATTTTTTAGCTTTCCCAACTCAGGACACCCCTAATAGGTGTTTGTTGTTTGTTGTTCGAATCTTACCCTAACCCTAACCCTAACCCTAACCCTAACCCTAACCCTAACCCTAACCCTAACCCTAACACTAACCCTAACCCTAACCCTAACCCTAACCCTAACCCTAACCCTAACCCTAACCCTAACCCTAACCCTAACCCTAACCCTAACCCTAACCCTAACCCTAACCCTAACCCTAACCCTAACCCTAACCCTAACCCGAACCCCAAACCCAACCCCAACCCTAACCCTAACCCTAACCCTAACCCTAACAACAAATCTGAGCTTTGTTTCAAAAGTAACATTTTCTGGTTGAATTGAGTTCTTTCGCCAATTCTGAGATACACTTTAGTCTAACTCCTCAGGGAAAGCTATGATCATCGAATGAAGTGGTTTTTTAGCTTTCCCGACTCAGGACACCCCTAATAGGTGTTTTTTGTTCAAATGTGAGCTTTGCTTCAAAAGTTACACTTTCTGGTTGAATTGAGTTCTTTCGCCAATTCTGAGACACACTTTTGTCTAACTCCAAAGGGAAACCTCTGAACACAAAACCGAATGTTTTTTTAGCTTTCCCGACTCAGGACATCCCTAATAGGTGTTTGATGTACGAATCTGAGCTTTTGTTCAAAAGTAACACTTTCTGATTGAATTGAGTTCTTTGGAAATTCTGAGATATGGTTTGGTCTAACTCCTCAGGGAAAGCTCTGATCAGCGAATGAAGTGATTCAGGACACCCCTAATAGGTGTTTATTGTTCAAATGTGAGCTTTCGTTCAAACGTAACACTTTCTGGTTGAATTGAGTTCTTTCGCCAATTCTGAGATATACTTTGGTCTAACTCCTCAGGGAAAGCTATGATCATCGAATGAAGTGGTTTTTTAGCTTTCCTGACTCAGGACACCCCTAATAGGTGTTTATTGTTCAAACCTGAGCTTTGCTTCAAAAGTAACACTTTCAGGTTGAATTGAGTTCTTTCGCCAATTCTGAGACACACATTTTTCTAACTCCTCAGGGAAACCTCTGATCACAAAACGCATGATTTTTTAGCTTTCCCAACTCAGGACATCCCTAATAGGTGTTTGATGTTCGAATCTGAGCTTTTGTTCAAAAGTAACACTTTCTGATTGAATAGAGTTCTTTGGAAATTCTGAGATATGGTTTGGTCTAACTCCTCAGGGAAACTCTGATCAGCGAATGAAGTGATTTTTTAGCTTTCCCAACTCAGGACACCCCTAATAGGTGTTTGTTGTTTGTTGTTCGAATCTTACCCTAACCCTAACCCTACCCTAACCCTAACCCTAACCCTAACCCTAACCCTAACCCTAACCCTAACCCTAACCCTAACCCTAACCCTAACCCTAACCCTAACCCTAACCCTAACCCTAACCCTAACCCTAACCCTAACCCTAACCCTAACCCTAACCCTAACCCTAACCCTAACCCTAACCCTAACCCTAACCCTAACCCTAACCCTAACCCTAACCCTAACCCTAACCCTAACCCTAACCCTAACCGTAACCCCAACCCCAACCCCAACCCCAACCCTAACCCTAACCCTAACCCTAACCCTAACCCTAACCCTAACCCTAACAACAAATCTGAGCTTTGGTTCAAAACTAACATTTTCTGGTTGAATTGAGTTCTTTCGCCAATTCTGAGATACACTTTAGTCTAACTCCTCAGGGAAAGCTCTGATCACCAAATGGAGTGGTTTTTTAGCTTTCCCGACTCAGGACACCCCTAACAGGTGTTTATTGTTCAAACGTGAGCTTTGGTTCAAAAGTTACACTTTCTGGTTGAATTGAGTTCTTTCGCCAATTATGAGATACACTTTGTCCAACTCCTCAGGGAAAGCTCTGATCACCAAATGGAGTGGTTTTTTAGCTTTCCCGACTCAGGACACCCCTAACAGGTGTTTATTGTTCAAACGTGAGCTTTGGTTCAAAAGTAGCACTTTCTGGTTGAATTGAGTTCTTTCGCCAATTCTGAGATACACTTTAGTCTAACTCCTCAGGGAAAGCTCTGATCAGCGAATGAAGTGATTTTTTAGCTTTCCCGACTCAGGACACCCCTAATAGGTGTTTTTGTTCAAATGTGAGCTTTGGTTCAAAAGTTACACTTTCTGGTTGAATTGAGTTCTTTCGCCAATTCTGAGATACACTTTGGTCTAACTCCAAAGGGAAACCTCTGAACACAAAACCGAATGTTTTTTTAGCTTTCCCAACTCAGGGCATCCCTAATAAATGTTTTTTTGTTTGAATCACAGCTTTGGTTCAAAAGTTACACTTTCTGGTTGAATTGAGTTCTTTCGCCAATTATGAGATACACTTTGGTCCAACTCCTCAGGGAAAGCTCTGATCACCAAATGGAGTGGTTTTTTAGCTTTCCGACTGAGGACATCCCTAATAGGTGTTTGATGTACGAATCTGAGCTTTTGTTCAAAAGTAACACTTTCTAATTGAATTGAGTTCTTTGGAAATTCTGAGATATGGTTTGGTCTAACTCCTCAGGGAAAGCTATGATCATCGAATGAAGTGGTTTTTTAGCTTTCCTGACTCAGGACACCCCTAATAGGTGTTTATTGTTCAAACCTGAGGTTTGCTTCAAAAGTAACACTTTCAGGTTGAATTGAGTTCTTTCGCCAATTCTGAGACACACTTTTGACTAACTCCTCAGGAAAGCTCTGATCAGCGAATGAAGTGATTTTTTAGCTTTCCCAACTCAGGACACCCCTAATAGGTGTTTGTTGTTTGTTGTTCGAATCTTACCCTAACCCTAACCCTAACCCTAACCCTAACCCTAACCCTAACCCTAACCCTAACCCTAACCCTAACCCTAACCCTACCCTAACCCTAACCCTAACCCTAACCCTAACCCTAACCCTAACCCTAACCCTAACCCTAACCCTAACCCTAACCCTAACCCTAACCCTAACCCTAACCCTAACCCTAACCCTAACCCTAACCCTAACCCTAACCCTAACCCTAACCGTAACCGTAACCGTAACCGTAACCCGAACCCCAACCCCAACCCCAACCCCAACCCCAACCCTAACCCTAACCCTAACCCTAACCCTAACCCTAACAACAAATCTGAGCTTTGGTTCAAAAGTAACATTTTCTGGTTGAATTGAGTTCTTTCGCCAATTATGAGATACACTTTGGTCCAACTCCTCAGGGAAAGCTCTGATCACCAAATGGAGTGGTTTTTAGCTTTCCCGACTCAGGACACCCCTAATAGGTGTTTATTGTTCAAACGTGAGCTTTGGTTCAAAAGTAGCACTTTCTGGTTGAATTGAGCTCTTTCGCCAATTCTGAGATACACTTTAGTCTAACTCCTCAGGGAAAGCTCTGATCAGCGAATGAAGTGATTTGTTAGCTTTCCCGACTCAGGACAGCACTAATAGGTGTTTTTTGTTCAAATGTGAGCTTTGGTTCAAAAGTTACACTTTCTGGTTGAATTGAGTTCTTTCGCCAATTCTCAGATACACTTTGGTCTAACTCCAAAGGGAAAGCTCTGATAAGAAAACGCATGATTTTTTAGCTTTCCCAACTCAGGACATCCCTAATAGGTGTTTGATGTTCGAATCTGAGCTTTTGTTCAAAAGTAACACTTTCTGATT
>NW_028261433.1:90000-92500 GCF_051295495.1 Thamnophis sirtalis
TAACCCTAACCCTAACCCTAACCCTAACCCTAACCCTAACCCTAACCCTAACCCTAACCCTAACCCTAACCCTAACCCTAACCCTAAAACTAACAACAAATCTGAGCTTTGGTTCAAAAGTAACACTTTCAGGTTGAATTGAGTTCTTTCACCAATTCTGAGACACACTTTTGTCTAATCCTCAGGGAAACCTCTGATCACAAAACCGAATGGTTTTTTAGCTTTCTCGACTCAGGATACCCCTAATAAATGTTTTTTTTGTTTGAATCACAGCTTGGGTTCAAAAGTTACACTTTCTGGTTGAATTGAGTTCTTTCTCCAATTCTGAGATATACTTTGGTCTAACTCCAAAGGGAAAGCTCTGATCAGAAAACGGAATGGTTTTTTAGCTTTCCCAACTCAGGACATCCCTAATAGGTGTTTGATGTTCGAATCTGAGCTTTTGTTCAAAAGTAACACTTTCTAATTGAATTGAGGTCTTTGGAAATTCTGAGATATGGTTTGTCTAACTCCTCAGGGAAAGCTATGATCATCGAATGAAGTGGTTTTTTAGCTTTCCTGACTCAGGACACCCCTAATAGGTGTTTATTGTTCAAACCTGAGGTTTGCTTCAAAAGTAACACTTTCAGGTTGAATTGAGTTCTTTCGCCAATTCTGAGACACACTTTTGTCTAACTCCTCAGGGAAACCTCTGATCACAAAAACACATGGTTTTTTAGCTTTCCCAACTCAGGACATCCCTAATAGGTGTTTGATGTTCGAATCTGAGCTTTTGTTCAAAAGTAACACTTTCTGATTGAATTGAGTTCTTTGGAAATTCTGAGATATGGTTTGGTCTAACTCCTCAGGGAAAGCTCTGATCAGCGAATGAAGTGATTTTTTAGCTTTCCCAACTCAGGACACCCCTAATAGGTGTTTGTTGTTTGTTGTTCGAATCTTACCCTAACCCTAACCCTAACCCTAACCCTAACCCTAACCCTAACCCTAACCCTAACCCTAACCCTAACCCTAACCCTAACCCTAACCCTAACCCTAACCCTAACCCTAACCCTAACCCTAACCCTAACCCTAACCCTAACCCTAACCCTAACCCTAACCCTAACCCTAACCCTAACCCTAACCCTAACCCTAACCCTAACCCTAACCCTAACCCTAACCCTAACCCTAACCCTAACCCTAACCTAACCCTAACCCTAACCCCAACCCCAACCCCAACCCCAACCCCAACCCCAACCCTAACCCTAACCCTAACCCTAACCCTAACCCTAACAACAAATCTGAGCTTTGGTTCAAAAGTAACATTTTCTGGTTGAATTGAGTTCTTTCGCCAATTATGAGATACACTTTGGTCCAACTCCTCAGGGAAAGCTCTGATCACCAAATGGAGTGGTTTTTTAGCTTTCTGACTCAGGACACCCCTAATAGGTGTTTATTGTTCAAACGTGAGCTTTGGTTCAAAAGTAGCACATTCTGGTTGAATTGAGTTCTTTCGCCAATTCTGAGATACACTTTAGTCTAACTCCTCAGGGAAAGCTCTGATCAGCGAATGAAGTGATTTTTTAGCTTTCCCGACTCAGGACACCCCTAATAGGTGTTTTTTGTTCAAATGTGAGCTTTGGTTCAAAAGTTACACTTTCTGGTTGAATTGAGTTCTTTCGCCAATTCTGAGATACACTTTGGTCTAACTCCAAAGGGAAAGCTCTGATAAGAAAACGGAATGGTTTTTTAGCTTTCCCAACTCAGGACATCCCTAATAGGTGTTTGATGTTCGAATCTGAGCTTTTGTTCAAAAGTAACACTTTCTGATTGAATTGAGTTCTTTGGAAATTCTGAGATATGGTTTGGTCTAACTCCTCAGGGAAAGCTCTGATCAGCGAATGAAGTGATTTTTAGCTTTCCCAACTCAGGACACCCCTAATAGGTGTTTGTTGTTTGTTGTTCGAATCTTACCCTAACCCTAACCCTAACCCTAACCCTAACCCTAACCTTAACCCTAACCCTAACCCTAACCCTAACCCTAACCCTAACCCTAACCCTAACCTAACCCTAACCCTAACCCTAACCCTAACCCTAACCCTAACCCTAACCCTAACCCTAACCCTAACCCTAACCCTAACCCGTAACCGTAACCGTAACCGTAACCGAACCGTAACCCGAACCCCAACCCCAACCGCAACCCTAACCCTAACCCTAACCCTAACCCTAACCCTAACCCTAACAACAAATCTGAGCTTTGGTTCAAAGTAACATTTTCTGGTTGAATTGAGTTCTTTCGCCAATTATGAGATACACTTTGGTCCAACTCCTCAGGGAAAGCTCTGATCACCAAATGGAGTGGTTTTTAGCTTTCCCGACTCAGGACACCCCTAACCAGGTGTTTATTGTTCAAACGTGAGCTTTGGTTCAAAAGTAGCACTTTCTGGTTGAATTGAGTTCTTTCGCCAATTCTGAGATACACTTTCGTCTAACTCCTCAAGGAAAGCTCTGATCAGCGAATGAA
>NW_028261433.1:95000-105000 GCF_051295495.1 Thamnophis sirtalis
GACATCCCTAATAGGTGTTTGATGTTCGAATCTGAGCTTTTGTTCAAAAGTAACACTTTCTGATTGAATTGAGTTCTTTGGAAATTCTGAGATATGGTTTGGTCTAACTCCTCAGGGAAAGCTCTGATCAGCGAATGAAGTGATTTTTTAGCTTTCCCAACTCAGGACACCCCTAATAGGTGTTTGTTGTTTGTTGTTCGAATCTTACCCTAACCCTACACTAACCCTAACCCTAACCTAACCCTAACCCTAACCCTACCCTAACCCTAACCCTAACCCTAACCCTAACCCTAACCCTAACCCTAACCCTAACCCTAACCCTAACCCTAACCCTAACCCTAACCCTAACCCCAACCCCAACCCCAACCCCAACCCCTAACCCTAACCCTAACCCTAACAACAAATCTGAGCTTTCGTTCAAAAGTAACACTTTCTGGTTGAATTGAGTTCTTTCGCCAATTCTGAGATACACTTTGGTCTAACTCCTCAGGGAACGCTCTGATTACAAAAGGGAGTGGTTTTTTAGCTTTCTCGACTGGGGATAAACCCTAATAGATGTTTGTTGTTCGAATCAGCGCTTTTGTTCAAAAGTAACACTTTCTGGTTGAATTGAGATATTTCGCCATTTCTGAGATACACTTTGGTTTAAGTCCTCTGGGAAAGCTCTGATCACCAAATGGAGTGGTTTTTTAGCTTTCCCGACTCAGGACACCCCTAATAGGTGTTTATTGTTCAAATGTGAGCTTTGTTCAAAGTAGCACTTTCTGGTTGAATTGAGTTCTTTCGCCAATTCTGAGATACACTTTGGTCTAACTCCTCAGGGAAAGCTCTGATCAGCGAATGAAGTGGTTTTTTAGCTTTCCCGACTCAGGACACCCCTAATAGGTGTTTATTGTTCAAACCTGAGGTTTCCTTCAAAAGTAACACTTTCAGGTTGAATTGAGTTCTTTCGCCAATTCTGAGACCAATTCTGAGACACACTTTTGTCTAACTCCTCAGGGAAACCTCTGATCACAAAACACATGGTTTTTTAGCTTTCCCAACTCAGGACATCCCTAATAGGTGTTTGATGTTCGAATCTGAGCTTTTGTTCAAAAGTAACACTTTCTGATTGAATTGAGTTCTTTGGAAATTCTGAGATATGGTTTGGTCTAACTCCTCAGGGAAAGCTCTGATCAGCGAATGAAGTGATTTTTTAGCTTTCCCAACTCAGGACACCCCTAATAGGTGTTTGTTCTTTGTTGTTCGAATCTTACCCTAACCCTAACCCTAACCCTAACCCTAACCCTAACCCTAACCCTAACCCTAACCCTAACCCTAACCCTAACCCTAACCCTAACCCTAACCCTAACCCTAACCCTAACCCTAACCCTAACCCTAACCCTAACCCTAACCCTAACCCTAACCCTAACCCTAACCCTAACCCTAACCCTAACCCTAACCCTAACCCTAACCCTAACCCTAGCCCTAGCCCTAGCCCTAGCCCTAGCCCTAGCCCTAGCCCTAGCCCTAGCCCTAACCCTAACCCTAACCCTAACCCTAACCCTAACCATAACCATAACCATAACCATAACCCTAACCCTAACCCTAACCCTAACCCTAACCCTAACAACAAATCTGAGCTTTGGTTCAAAAGTAACACTTTCTGTTTGAATTGAGTTCTTTCACCAATTCTGAGACACACTTTTGTCTAATCCTCAGGGAAACCTCTGATCACAAAACCGAATGGTTTTTTAGCTTTCTTGACTCAGGATACCCCTAATAAATGTTTTTTTGTTTGAATAACAGCTTTGGTTCAAAAGTTACATTTTCTGGTTGAATTGAGTTCTTTCTCCAATTCTGAGATATACTTTGGTCTAACTCCAAAGGGAAAGCTCTGATCAGAAAAGGGAATGGTTTTTTAGCTTTCCCAACTCAGGACATCCCTAATAGGTGTTTGATGTTCGAATCTGAGCTTTTGTTAAAAAGTAACACTTTCTGATTGAATTGAGTTCTTTGGAAATTCTGAGATATGGTTTGGTCTAACTCCTCAGGGAAAGCTATGATCATCGAATGAAGTGGTTTTTTAGCTTTCCTGACTCAGGACACCCCTAATAGGTGTTTATTGTTCAAACCTGAGGTTTGCTTCAAAAGTAACACTTTGAGGTTGAATTGAGTTCTTTCGCCAATTCTGAGACACACTTTTGTCTAACTCCTCAGGGAAACCTCTGATCACAAAACACATGGTTTTTTAGCTTTCCCAACTCAGGACATCCCTAATAGGTGTTTGATGTTCGAATCTGAGCTTTTGTTCAAAAGTAACACTTTCTGATTGAATTGAGTTCTTTGGAAATTCTGAGATATGGTTTGGTCTAACTCCTCAGGGAAAGCTCTGATCAGCGAATGAAGTGATTTTTTAGCTTTCCCAACTCAGGACACCCCTATAGGTGTTTGTTCTTTGTTGTTCGAATCTTACCCTAACCCTAACCCTAACCCTAACCCTAACCCTAACCCTAACCCTAACCCTAACCCTAACCCTAACCCTAACCCTAACCCTAACCCTAACCCTAACCCTAACCCTAACCCTAACCCTAACCCTAACCCTAACCCTAACCCTAACCCTAACCCTAACCCTAACCCCAACCCCAACCCCAACCCCAACCCTAACCCTAACCCTAACCCTAACAACAAATCTGAGCTTTCGTTCAAAAGTAACACTTTCTGGTTGAATTGAGTTCTTTCGCCAATTCTGAGATACACTTTGGTCTAACTCCTCAGGGAACGCTCTGATTACAAAAGGGAGTGGTTTTTTAGCTTTCTCGACTGGGGATAACCCTAATAGATGTTTGTTGTTCGAATCAGCGCTTTTGTTCAAAGTAACACTTTCTGGTTGAATTGAGATATTTCGCCATTTCTGAGATACACTTTGGTTTAAGTCCTCTGGAAAGCTCTGATCACCAAATGGAGTGGTTTTTTAGCTTTCCCGACTCAGGACACCCCTAATAGGTGTTTATTGTTCAAATGTGAGCTTTGGTTCAAAGTAGCACTTTCTGGTTGAATTGAGTTCTTTCGCCAATTCTGAGATACACTTTGGTCTAACTCCTCAGGGAAAGCTCTGATCAGCGAATGAAGTGGTTTTTTAGCTTTCCCGACTCAGGACACCCCTAATAGGTGTTTATTGTTCAAACCTGAGGTTTCCTTCAAAGTAACACTTTCAGGTTGAATTGAGTTCTTTCGCCAATTCTGAGACACACTTTTGTCTAACTCCTCAGGGAAACCTCTGATCACAAAACACATGGTTTTTTAGCTTTCCCAACTCAGGACATCCCTAATAGGTGTTTGATGTTCGAATCTGAGCTTTTGTTCAAAAGTAACACTTTCTGATTGAATTGAGTTCTTTGGAAATTCTGAGATATGGTTTGGTCTAACTCCTCAGGGAAAGCTTCTGATCAGCGAATGAAGTGATTTTTTAGCTTTCCCAACTCAGGACACCCCTAATAGGTGTTTGTTCTTTGTTGTTCGAATCTTACCCTAACCCTAACCCTAACCCTAACCCTAACCCTAACCCTAACCCTAACCCTAACCCTAACCCTAACCCTAACCCTAACCCTAACCCTAACCCTAACCCTAACCCTAACCCTAACCCTAACCCTAACCCTAACCCTAACCTAACCCCTAACCCTAAAACCCTAACCCTAACCCTAACCCCTAACCCTAACCCTAACCCTAACCCTAACCCTAACCCTAGCCTAGCCTAGCCCTAGCCCTAGCCCTAGCCCTAGCCCTAGCCCTAGCCCTAGCCCTACTAGCCCTAACCCTAACCCTAACCCCTAACCATAACCATAACCATAACCATAACCCTAACCCTAACCCTAACCCTAACCCTAACCCTAACAACAAATCTGAGCTTTGGTTCAAAAGTAACACTTTCTGTTTGAATTGAGTTCTTTCACCAATTCTGAGACACACTTTTGTCTAATCCTCAGGGAAACCTCTGATCACAAAACCGAATGGTTTTTTAGCTTTCTTGACTCAGGATACCCCTAATAAATGTTTTTTTGTTTGAATAACAGCTTTGGTTCAAAAGTTACATTTTTCTGGTTGAATTGAGTTCTTTCTCCAATTCTGAGATATACTTTGGTCTAACTCCAAAGGGAAAGCTCTGATCAGAAAAGGGAATGGTTTTTTAGCTTTCCCAACTCAGGACATCCCTAATAGGTGTTTGATGTTCGAATCTGAGCTTTTGTTAAAAAGTAACACTTTCTGATTGAATTGAGTTCTTTGGAAATTCTGAGATATGGTTTGGTCTAACTCCTCAGGGAAAGCTATGATCATCGAATGAAGTGGTTTTTTAGCTTTCCTGACTCAGGACACCCCTAATAGGTGTTTATTGTTCAAACCTGAGGTTTGCTTCAAAAGTAACACTTTGAGGTTGAATTGAGTTCTTTCGCCAATTCTGAGACACACTTTTGTCTAACTCCTCAGGGAAAACCTCTGATCACAAAACACATGGTTTTTTAGCTTTCCCAACTCAGGACATCCCTAATAGGTGTTTGATGTTCGAATCTGAGCTTTTGTTCAAAAGTAACACTTTCTGATTGAATTGAGTTCTTTGGAAATTCTGAGATATGGTTTGGTCTAACTCCTCAGGGAAAGCTCTGATCAGCGAATGAAGTGATTTTTTTAGCTTTCCCAACTCAGGACACCCCTAATAGGTGTTTGTTCTTTGTTGTTCGAATCCTTACCCTAACCCTAACCCTAACCCTAACCCTAACCCTAACCCTAACCTAACCCTAACCCTAACCCTAACCCTAACCCTAACCCTAACCCTAACCCTAACCTAACCCTAACCCTAACCCTAACCCTAACCCTAACCCTAACCCTAACCCTAACGCTACCCTAACCCTAACCCCAACCCCAACCCCAACCCCAACCCCAACCCCAACCCCAACCCTAACCCCAACCCCAACCCCAACCCCAACCCCAACCGTAACCCTAACCCTAACCCTAACAACAAATCTGAGCTTTCGTTCAAAAGTAACACTTTCTGGTTGAATTGAGTTCTTTCGCCAATTCTGAGATACACTTTGGTCTAACTCCTCAGGGAACGGTCTGATTACAAAAGGGAGTGGTTTTTAGCTTTCTCGACTGGGGATAACCCTAATAGATGTTTGTTGTTCGAATCAGCGCTTTTGTTCAAAAGTAACACTTTCTGGTTGAATTGAGATATTTCGCCATTTCTGAGATACACTTTGGTTTAAGTCCTCTGGGAAAGCTCTGATCACCAAATGGAGTGGTTTTTTAGCTTTCCCGACTTAGGATACCCCTAATAGGTGTTTATTGTTCAAATGTGAGCTTTGGTTCAAAAGTAGCACTTTCTGGTTGAATTGAGTTCTTTCGCCAATTCTGAGATACACTTTGGTCTAACTCCTCAGGGAAAGCTCTGATCAGCGAATGAAGTGGTTTTTTAGCTTTCCGAAGCAGGACACCCCTAATAGGTGTTTATTGTTCAAACCTGAGGTTTCCTTCAAAAGTAACACTTTCAGGTTGAATTGAGTTCTTTCGCCAATTCTGAGACACACTTTTGTCTAACTCCTCAGGGAAACCTCTGATCACAAAACACATGGTTTTTTAGCTTTCCCAACTCCAGGACATCCCTAATAGGTGTTTGATGTTCGAATCTGAGCTTTTGTTCAAAAGTAACACTTCCTGATTGAATTGAGTTCTTTGGAAATTCTGAGATATGGTTTGGTCTAACTCCTCAGGGAAAGCTCTGATCAGCGAATGAAGTGATTTTTTAGCTTTCCCAACTCAGGACACCCCTAATAGGTGTTTGTTGTTTGTTGTTCGAATCTTACCCTAACCCTAACCCTAACCCTAACGCTAACCCTAACCCTAACCCTAACCCTAAAACTAACAACAAATCTGAGCTTTGGTTCAAAAGTAACACTTTCAGGTTGAATTGAGTTCTTTCACCAATTCTGAGACACACTTTTGTCTAATCCTCAGGGAAACCTCTGATCACAAAACCGAATGGTTTTTTAGGCTTTCTCGACTCAGGATACCCCTAATAAATGTTTTTTTGTTTGAATCACAGCTTTGGTTCAAAAGTTACACTTTCTGGTTGAATTGAGTTCTTTCGCCAATTCTGAGATACAGTTTGGTCTAACTCCAAAGGAAAGCTCTGATAAGAAAAACGGAATGGTTTTTTAGCTTTCCCAACTCAGGACATCCCTAATAGGTGTTTGATGTTCGAATCTGAGCTTTTGTTCAAAAGTAACACTTTCTGATTGAATTGAGTTCTTTGGAAATTCTGAGATATGGTTTGGTCTAACTCCTCAGGGAAAGCTCTGATCAGCGAATGAAGTGATTTTTTAGCTTTCCCAACTAATAGGTGTTTGTTGTTTGTTGTTCGAATCTTACCCTAACCCTAACCCTAACCCTAACCCTAACCCTAACCCTAACCCTAACCCTAACCCTAACCCTAACCCTAACCCTAACCCTAAAACTAACAACAAATCTGAGCTTTGGTTCAAAAGTAACACTTTCAGGTTGAATTGAGTTCTTTCACCAATTCTGAGACACACTTTTGTCTAATCCTCAGGGAAACCTCTGATCACAAAACCGAATGGTTTTTTAGCTTTCTCGACTCAGGATACCCCTAATAAATGTTTTTTTGTTTGAATCACAGCTTTGGTTCAAAAGTTACACTTTCTGGTTGAATTGAGTTCTTTCGCCAATTCTGAGATACAGTTTGGTCTAACTCCAAAGGGAAAGCTCTGATAAGAAAACGGAATGGTTTTTTAGCTTTCCCAACTCAGGACATCCCTAATAGGTGTTTGATGTTCGAATCTGAGCTTTTGTTCAAAAGTAACACTTTCTGATTGAATTGAGTTCTTTGGAAATTCTGAGATATGGTTTGGTCTAACTCCTCAGGGAAAGCTATGATCATCGAATGAAGTGGTTTTTTAGCTTTCCTGACTCAGGACACCCCTAATGGGTGTTTATTGTTCAAACCTGAGGTTTGCTTCAAAAGTAACACTTTCAGGTTGAATTGAGTTCTTTCGCCAATTCTGAGACACACTTTTGTCTAACTCCTCAGGGAAACCTCTGATCACAAAACACATGGTTTTTTAGCTTTCCCAACTCAGGACATCCCTAATAGGTGTTTGATGTTCGAATCTGAGCTTTTGTTCAAAAGTAACACTTTCTGATTGAATTGAGTTCTTTGGAAATTCTGAGATATGGTTTGGTCTAACTCCTCAGGGAAAGCTCTGATCAGCGAATGAAGTGATTTTTTAGCTTTCCCAACTCAGGACAGCCCTAATAGGTGTTTGTTCTTTGTTGTTTTAATCTTACCCTAACCCTAACCCTAACCCTAACCCTAACCCTAACCCTAACCCTAACCCTAACCCTAACCCTAACCCTAACCCTAACCCTAACCCTAACCCTAACCCTAACCCTAACCCTAACCCTAACCCTAACCCTAACCCTAACCCTAACCCTAACCCTAACCCTAACCCTAACCCTAACCCTAACCCTAACCCTAACCCTAACCCTAACCCTAACAAAAAATCTGAGCTTTGGTTCAAAAGTTACACTTTCTGGTTGAATTGAGTTCTTTCGCCAATTCTGAGATATACTTTGGTCTAACTCCTCAGGGAAAGCTATGATCTTCGAATGAAGTGGTTTTTTAGCTTTCCTGACTCAGGACACCCCTAATAGGTGTTTATTGTTCAAACCTGAGCTTTGCTTCAAAAGTAACACTTTCAGGTTGAATTGAGTTCTTTCGCCAATTCTGAGACACACTTTTGTCTAACTCCTCAGGGAAACCTCTGATCACAAAACACATGGTTTTTTAGCTTTCCCAACTCAGGACATCCCTAATAGGTGTTTGATGTTCGAATCTGAGCTTTTGTTCAAAAGTAACACTTTCTGATTGAATTGAGTTCTTTGGAAATTCTGAGATATGGTTTGGTCTAACTCCTCAGGGAAAGCTCTGATCAGCGAATGAAGTGATTTTTTAGCTTTCCCAACTCAGGACACCCCTAATAGGTGTTTGTTCTTTGTTGTACGAATCTTACCCTAACCCTAACCCTAACCCTAACCCTAACCCTAACCCTAACCCTAACCCTAACCCTAACCCTAACCCTAACCCTAACCCTAAAACTAAAACTAAAACTAAAACTAAAACTAAAACTAAAACTAAAACTAAAACTAAAACTAAAACTAAAACTAAAACTAAAACTAAAACTAACAACAAATCTGAGCTTTGGTTCAAAAGTAACACTTTCAGGTTGAATTGAGTTCTTTCACCAATTCTGAGACACACTTTTGTCTAATCCTCAGGGAAACCTCTGATCACAAAACCGAATGGTTTTTTAGCTTTCTCGACTCAGGATACCCCTAATAAATGTTTTTTTGTTTGAATCACAGCTTTGGTTCAAAAGTTACACTTTCTGGTTGAATTGAGTTCTTTCTCCAATTCTGAGATATACTTTGGTCTAACTCCAAAGGGAAAGCTCTGATCAGAAAACGGAATGGTTTTTTAGCTTTCCCAACTCAGGACATCCCTAATAGGTGTTTGTTCTTTGTTGTTTGAATCTTACCCTAACCCTAACCCTAACCCTAACCCTAACCCTAACCCTAACCCTAACCCTAACCCTAACCCTAACCCTAACCCTAACCCTAACCCTAACCCTAACCCTAACCCTAACCCTAACCCTAACCCTAACCCTAACCCTAACCCTAACCCTAACCCTAACCCTAACCCTAACCCTAACCCTAACCCTAACCCTAACCCTAACCCTAACCCTAACAAAAAATCTGAGCTTTGGTTCAAAAGTTACACTTTCTGGTTGAATTGAGTTCTTTCGCCAATTCTGAGATACACTTTGGTCTAACTCCAAAGGGAAAGCTCTGATCAGAAAACGGAATGGTTTTTAGCTTTCCCGACTCAGGACATCCCTAATAGGTGTTTGATGTTTGAATCTGAGCTTTTGTTCAAAAGAAACACTTTCTGATTGAATTGAGTTCTTTGGAAATTCTGAGATATGGTTTGGTCTAACTCCTCAGGGAAAGCTCTGATCAGCGAATGAAGTGATTTTTTAGCTTTCCCAACTCAGGACACCCCTAATAGGTGTTTGTTGTTTGTTGTTCGAATCTTACCCTAACCCTAACCCTAACCCTAACCCTAACCCTAACCCTAACCCTAACCCTAACCCTAACCCTAACCCTAACCCTAACCCTAACCCTAACCCTAACCCTAACCCTAACCCTAACCCTAACCCTAACCCTAACCCTAACCCTAACCCTAACCCTAACCCTAACCCTAACCCTAACCCTAACCCTAACCCTAACCCTAACCCTAACCCTAACCCTAACCCTAACCCTAACCCTAACCCTAACCCTAACGGTAACCGTAACCCGAACCCCAACCCCAACCCCAACCCCAACCCTAACCCTAACTCTAACCCTAACCCTAACCCTAACCCTAACCCTAACCCTAACAACAAATCTGAGCTTTGGTTCAAAAGTAGCACTTTCTGGTTGAATTGAGTTCTTTCGCCAATTCTGAGATACACTTTAGTCTAACTCCTCAGGGAAAGCTCTGATCAGCGAATGAAGTGATTTTTTAGCTTTCCCGACTCAGGACACCCCTAATAGGTGTTTTTTGTTCAAATGTGAGCTTTGGTTCAAAAGTTACACTTTCTGGTTGAATTGAGTTCTTTCGCCAATTCTGAGATACACTTTGGTCTAACTCCAAAGGGAAACCTCTGAACACAAAACCGAATGTTTTTTAGCTTTCCCAACTCAGGACATCCCTAATAGGTGTTTGATATTCGAATCTGAGCTTTTGTTCAAAAGTAACACTTTCTGATTGAATTGAGTTCTTGGAAATTCTGAGATATGGTTTGGTCTAACTCCTCAGGGAAAGCTCTGATCAGCGAATGAAGTGATTTTTTAGCTTTCCCAACTCAGGACACCCCTAATAGGTGTTTATTGTTCAAATGTGAGCTTT
>NW_028261433.1:107500-122593 GCF_051295495.1 Thamnophis sirtalis
GGTTGAATTGAGTTCTTTCGCCAATTCTGAGACACACTTTTGTCTAACTCCTCAGGGAAACCTCTGATCACAAAACACATGGTTTTTTAGCTTTCCCAACTCAGGACATCCCTAATAGGTGTTTGATGTTCGAATCTGAGCTTTTTGTTCAAAAGTAACACTTTCTGATTGAATTGAGTTCTTTGGAAATTCTGAGATATGGTTTGGTCTAACTCCTCAGGGAAAGCTCTGATCAGCGAATGAAGTGATTTTTTAGCTTTCCCAACTCAGGACAGCCCTAATAGGTTTTTGTTCTTTGTTGTTTGAATCTTACCCTAACCCTAACCCTAACCCTAACCCTAACCCTAACCCTAACCCTAACCCTAACCCTAACCCTAACCCTAACCCTAACCCTAACCCTAACCCTAACCCTAACCCTAACCCTAACCCTAACCCTAACCCTAACCCTAACCCTAACCCTAACCCTAACCCTAACCCTAACCCTAACCCTAACCCTAACCCTAACAAAAAATCTGAGCTTTGGTTCAAAAGTTACACTTTCTGGTTGAATTGAGTTCTTTCACCAATTCTGAGATACACTTTGGTCGAACTCCAAAGGGAAAGCTCTGATCAGAAAACGGAATGGTTTTTTAGCTTTCCCGACTCAGGACATCCCTAATAGGTGTTTGATGTTTGAATCTGAGCTTTTGTTCAAAAGAAACACTTTCTGATTGAATTGAGTTCTTTGGAAATTCTGAGATATGGTTTGGTCTAACTCCTCAGGGAAAGCTCTGATCAGCGAATGAAGTGATTTTTTAGCTTTCCCAACTCAGGACACCCCTAATAGGTGTTTGTTGTTCAAATGTGAGCTTTCGTTCAAAAGTAACACTTTCTGTTTGAATTGAGTTCTTTCGCCAATTCTGAGATATACTTTGGTCTAACTCCTCAGGGAAAGCTATGATCTTCGAATGAAGTGGTTTTTTAGCTTTCCTGACTCAGGACACCCCTAATAGGTGTTTATTGTTCAAACCTGAGCTTTGCTTCAAAAGTAACACTTTCAGGTTGAATTGAGTTCTTTCGCCAATTCTGAGACACACTTTTGTCTAACTCCTCAGGGAAACCTCTGATCACAAAACACATGGTTTTTTAGCTTTCCCAACTCAGGACATCCCTAATAGGTGTTTGATGTTCGAATCTGAGCTTTTGTTCAAAAGTAACACTTTCTGATTGAATTGAGTTCTTTGGAAATTCTGAGATATGGTTTGGTCTAACTCCTCAGGGAAAGCTCTGATCAGCGAATGAAGTGATTTTTTAGCTTTCCCAACTCAGGACACCCCTAATAGGTGTTTGTTCTTTGTTGTTCGAATCTTACCCTAACCCTAACCCTAACCCTAACCCTAACCCTAACCCTAACCCTAACCCTAACCCTAACCCTAACCCTAACCCTAACCCTAACCCTAACCCTAACCCTAACCCTAACCCTAACCCTAACCCTAACACTAACACTAAAACTAAAACTAAAACTAAAACTAAAACTAAAACTAAAACTAAAACTAAAACTAAAACTAAAACTAAAACTAAAACTAAAACTAAAACTAAAACTAAAACTAAAACTAAAACTAAAACTAACAACAAATCTGAGCTTTGGTTCAAAAGTAACACTTTCAGGTTGAATTGAGTTCTTTCACCAATTCTGAGACACACTTTTGTCTAATCCTCAGGGATACCTCTGATCACAAAACCGAATGGTTTTTTAGCTTTCTCGACTCAGGATACCCCTAATAAATGTTTTTTTGTTTGAATCACAGCTTTGGTTCAAAAGTTACACTTTCTGGTTGAATTGAGTTCTTTCGCCAATTCTGAGATACACTTTGGTCTAACTCCAAAGGGAAAGCTCTGATCAGAAAACGGAATGGTTTTTTAGCTTTCCCGACTCAGGACATCCCTAATAGGTGTTTGATGTTTGAATCTGAGCTTTTGTTCAAAAGAAACACTTTCTGATTGAATTGAGTTCTTTGGAAATTCTGAGATATGGTTTGGTCTAACTCCTCAGGGAAAGCTCTGATCAGCGAATGAAGTGATTTTTTAGCTTTCCCAACTCAGGACACCCCTAATAGGTGTTTATTGTTCAAATGTGAGCTTTCGTTCAAACGTAACACTTTCTGGTTGAATTGAGTTCTTTCGCCAATTCTGAGATATACTTTGGTCTAACTCCTCCTCCTCAGGGAAAGCTATGATCATCGAATGAACTGGTTTTTTAGCTTTCCTGACTCAGGACACCCCTAATAGGTGTTTATTGTTCAAACCTGAGCTTTGCTTCAAAAGTAACACTTTCAGGTTGAATTGAGTTCTTTCGCCAATTCTGAGACACACTTTTTTCTAACTCCTTAGGGAAACCTCTGATCACAAAACGCATGATTTTTTAGCTTTCCCAACTAAGGACATCCCTAATAGGTGTTTGATGTTCGAATCTGAGCTTTTGTTCAAAAGTAACACTTTCTGATTGAATTGAGTTCTTTGGAAATTCTGAGATATGGTTTGGTCTAACTCCTCAGGGAAAGCTCTGATCAGCGACTGAAGTGATTTTTTAGCTTTCCCAACTCAGGACACCCCTAATAGGTGTTTGTTCTTTGTTGTTCGAATCTTACCCTAACCCTAACCCTAACCCTAACCCTAACCCTAACCCTAACCCTAACCCTAACCCTAACCCTAACCCTAACCCTAACCCTAACCCTAACCCTAACCCTAACCCTAACCCTAACCCTAACCCTAACCCTAACCCTAACCCTAACCCTAACCCTAACCCTAACCCTAACCCTAACCCTAACCCTAACCCTAACCCTAACCCTAACCCTAACCCTAACCCTAACCCTAACCCTAACCCTAACCCTAACCCTAACCCTAACCCTAACCCTAACCCTAACCCTAACCCTAACCCTAACCCTAACCCTAACCCTAACCCTAACCCCAACCCCAACCCCAACCCCAACCCCAACCCCAACCCCAACCCCAACCCCAACCCTAACAACAAATCTGAGCTTTGGTTCAAAAGTAACACTTTCAGGTTGAATTGAGTTCTTTCACCAATTCTGAGACACACTTTTGTCTAATCCTCAGGGAAACCTCTGATCACAAAACCGAATGGTTTTTTAGCTTTCTCGACTCAGGATACCCCTAATAAATGTTTTTTTGTTTGAATAACAGCTTTGGTTCAAAAGTTACACTTTCTGGTTGAATTGAGTTCTTTCTCCAATTCTGAGATATACTTTGGTCTAACTCCAAAGGGAAAGCTCTGATCAGAAAACGGAATGGTTTTTTAGCTTTCCCAACTCAGGACATCCCTAATAGGTGTTTGATGTTCGAATCTGAGCTTTTGTTCAAAAGTAACACTTTCTGATTGAATTGAGTTCTTTGGAAATTCTGAGATATGGTTTGGTCTAACTCCTCAGGGAAAGCTATGATCATCGAATGAAGTGGTTTTTTAGCTTTCCTGACTCAGGACACCCCTAATAGGTGTTTATTGTTCAAACCTGAGGTTTGCTTCAAAAGTAACACTTTCAGGTTGAATTGAGTTCTTTCGCCAATTCTGAGACACACTTTTGTCTAACTCCTCAGGGAAACCTCTGATCACAAAACACATGGTTTTTTAGCTTTCCCAACTCAGGACATCCCTAATAGGTGTTTGATGTTCGAATCTGAGATTTTGTTCAAAAGTAACACTTTCTGATTGAATTGAGTTCTTTGGAAATTCTGAGATATGGTTTGGTCTAACTCCTCAGGGAAAGCTCTGATCAGCGAATGAAGTGATTTTTTAGCTTTCCCAACTCAGGACAGCCCTAATAGGTGTTTGTTCTTTGTTGTTTGAATCTTACCCTAACCCTAACCCTAACCCTAACCCTAACCCTAACCCTAACCCTAACCCTAACCCTAACCCTAACCCTAACCCTAACCCTAACCCTAACCCTAACCCTAACCCTAACCCTAACCCTAACCCTAACCCTAACCCTAACCCTAACCCTAACCCTAACCCTAACCCTAACCCTAACCCTAACCCTAACCCTAACCTTAACCCTAACCCTAACCCTAACCCTAACCCTAACCCTAACCCTAACCCTAACCCTAACCCTAACCCTAACCCTAACCCTAACCCTAACCCTAACCCTAACAAAAAATCTGAGCTTTGGTTCAAAAGTTACACTTTCTGGTTGAATTGAGTTCTTTCACCAATTCTGAGATACACTTTGGTCTAACTCCAAAGGGAAAGCTCTGATCAGAAAACGGAATGGTTTTTTAGCTTTCCCAACTCAGGACATCCCTAATAGGTGTTTGATGTTTGAATCTGAGCTTTTGTTCAAAAGAAACACTTTCTGATTGAATTGAGTTCTTTGGAAATTCTGAGATATGGTTTGGTCTAACTCCTCAGGGAAAGCTCTGATCAGCGAATGAAGTGATTTTTTAGCTTTCCCAACTCAGGACACCCCTAATAGGTGTTTGTTGTTCAAATGTGAGCTTTCGTTCAAAAGTAACACTTTCTGTTTGAATTGAGTTCTTTCGCCAATTCTGAGATATACTTTGGTCTAACTCCTCAGGGAAAGCTATGATCTTCGAATGAAGTGGTTTTTTAGCTTTCCTGACTCAGGACACCCCTAATAGGTGTTTATTGTTCAAACCTGAGCTTTGCTTCAAAAGTAACACTTTCAGGTTGAATTGAGTTCTTTCGCCAATTCTGAGACACACTTTTGTCTAACTCCTCAGGGAAACCTCTGATCACAAAACACATGGTTTTTTAGCTTTCCCAACTCAGGACATCCCTAATAGGTGTTTGATGTTCGAATCTGAGCTTTTGTTCAAAAGTAACACTTTCTGATTGAATTGAGTTCTTTGGAAATTCTGAGATATGGTTTGGTCTAACTCCTCAGGGAAAGCTCTGATCAGCGAATGAAGTGATTTTTTAGCTTTCCCAACTCAGGACAGCCCTAATAGGTGTTTGTTCTTTGTTGTTTGAATCTTACCCTAACCCTAACCCTAACCCTAACCCTAACCCTAACCCTAACCCTAACCCTAACCCTAACCCTAACCCTAACCCTAACCCTAACCCTAACCCTAACCCTAACCCTAACCCTAACCCTAACCCTAACCCTAACCCTAACCCTAACCCTAACCCTAACCCTAACCCTAACCCTAACCCTAACCCTAACCCTAACCCTAACCCTAACCCTAACCCTAACCCTAACCCTAACCCTAACCCTAACCCTAACCCTAACCCTAACCCTAACAAAAAATCTGAGCTTTGGTTCAAAAGTTACACTTTCTGGTTGAATTGAGTTCTTTCGCCAATTCTGAGATACACTTTGGTCTAACTCCAAAGGGAAAGCTCTGAGCAGAAAACGGAATGGTTTTTTAGCTTTCCCAACTCAGGACATCCCTAATAGGTGTTTGATGTTTGAATCTGAGCTTTTGTTCAAAAGAAACACTTTCTGATTGAATTGAGTTCTTTGGATATTCTGAGATATGGTTTGGTCTAACTCCTCAGGGAAAGCTCTGATCAGCGAATGAAGTGATTTTTTAGCTTTCCCAACTCAGGACACCCCTAATAGGTGTTTGTTGTTCAAATGTGAGCTTTCGTTCAAAAGTAACACTTTCTGTTTGAATTGAGTTCTTTCGCCAATTCTGAGATATACTTTGGTCTAACTCCTCAGGGAAAGCTATGATCTTCGAATGAAGTGGTTTTTTAGCTTTCCTGACTCAGGACACCCCTAATAGGTGTTTATTGTTCAAACCTGAGCTTTGCTTCAAAAGTAACACTTTCAGGTTGAATTGAGTTCTTTCGCCAATTCTGAGACACACTTTTGTCTAACTCCTCAGGGAAACCTCTGATCACAAAACACATGGTTTTTTAGCTTTCCCAACTCAGGACATCCCTAATAGGTGTTTGATGTTCGAATCTGAGCTTTTGTTCAAAAGTAACACTTTCTGATTGAATTGAGTTCTTTGGAAATTCTGAGATATGGTTTGGTCTAACTCCTCAGGGAAAGCTCTGATCAGCGAATGAAGTGATTTTTTAGCTTTCCCAACTCAGGACACCCCTAATAGGTGTTTGTTCTTTGTTGTTCGAATCTTACCCTAACCCTAACCCTAACCCTAACCCTAACCCTAACCCTAACCCTAACCCTAACCCTAACCCTAACCCTAACCCTAACCCTAACCCTAACCCTAACCCTAACCCTAACCCTAACCCTAACCCTAACCCTAACCCTAACCCTAACCCTAACCCTAACCCTAACCCTAACCCTAACCCTAACCCTAACCCTAACCCTAACCCTAACCCTAACCCTAACCCTAACCCTAAAACTAAAACTAAAACTAAAACTAAAACTAAAACTAAAACTAAAACTAAAACTAAAACTAAAACTAAAACTAAAACTAAAACTAAAACTAAAACTAAAACTAAAACTAAAACTAAAACTAAAACTAAAACTAAAACTAAAACTAACAACAAATCTGAGCTTTGGTTCAAAAGTAACACTTTCAGGTTGAATTGAGTTCTTTCACCAATTCTGAGACACACTTTTGTCTAATCCTCAGGGAAACCTCTGATCACAAAACCGAATGGTTTTTTAGCTTTCTCGACTCAGGATACCCCTAATAAATGTTTTTTTGTTTGAATCACAGCTTTGGTTCAAAAGTTACACTTTCTGGTTGAATTGAGTTCTTTCTCCAATTCTAAGATATACTTTGGTCTAACTCCAAAGGGAAAGCTCTGATCAGAAAACGGAATGGTTTTTTAGCTTTCCCAACTCAGGACATCCCTAATAGGTGTTTGATGTTTGAATCTGAGCTTTTGTTCAAAAGAAACACTTTCTGATTGAATTGAGTTCTTTGGAAATTCTGAGATATGGTTTGGTCTAACTCCTCAGGGAAAGCTCTGATCAGCGAATGAAGTGATTTTTTAGCTTTCCCAACTCAGGACACCCCTAATAGGTGTTTGTTGTTCAAATGTGAGCTTTCGTTCAAAAGTAACACTTTCTGTTTGAATTGAGTTCTTTCGCCAATTCTGAGATATACTTTGGTCTAACTCCTCAGGGAAAGCTATGATCTTCGAATGAAGTGGTTTTTTAGCTTTCCTGACTCAGGACACCCCTAATAGGTGTTTATTGTTCAAACCTGAGCTTTGCTTCAAAAGTAACACTTTCAGGTTGAATTGAGTTCTTTCGCCAATTCTGAGACACACTTTTGTCTAACTCCTCAGGGAAACCTCTGATCACAAAACACATGGTTTTTTAGCTTTCCCAACTCAGGACATCCCTAATAGGTGTTTGATGTTCGAATCTGAGCTTTTGTTCAAAAGTAACACTTTCTGATTGAATTGAGTTCTTTGGAAATTCTGAGATATGGTTTGGTCTAACTCCTCAGGGAAAGCTCTGATCAGCGAATGAAGTGATTTTTTAGCTTTCCAACTCAGGACACCCCTAATAGGTGTTTGTTCTTTGTTGTTCGAATCTTACCCTAACCCTAACCCTAACCCTAACCCTAACCCTAACCCTAACCCTAACCCTAACCCTAACCCTAACCCTAACCCTAACCCTAACCCTAACCCTAACCCTAACCCTAACCCTAACCCTAACCCTAACCCTAACCCTAACCCTAACCCTAACCCTAACCCTAACCCTAACCCTAACCCTAACCCTAACCCTAACCCTAACCCTAACCCTAACCCTAACCCTAACCCTAACCCTAAAACTAAAACTAAAACTAAAACTAAAACTAAAACTAAAACTAAAACTAAAACTAAAACTAAAACTAAAACTAAAACTAAAACTAAAACTAAAACTAAAACTAAAACTAAAACTAAAACTAAAACTAAAACTAAAACTAAAACTAAAACTAAAACTAAAACTAAAACTAAAACTAAAACTAAAACTAAAACTAAAACTAAAACTAAAACTAAAACTAAAACTAAAACTAAAACTAAAACTAAAACTAAAACTAAAACTAAAACTAAAACTAAAACTAAAACTAAAACTAAAACTAAAACTAAAACTAAAACTAAAACTAAAACTAAAACTAAAACTAAAACTAAAACTAAAACTAAAACTAAAACTAAAACTAAAACTAAAACTAAAACTAAAACTAAAACTAAAACTAAAACTAAAACTAAAACTAAAACTAAAACTAACAACAAATCTGAGCTTTGGTTCAAAAGTAACACTTTCAGGTTGAATTGAGTTCTTTCACCAATTCTGAGACACACTTTTGTCTAATCCTCAGGGAAACCTCTGATCACAAAACCGAATGGTTTTTTAGCTTTCTCGACTCAGGATACCCCTAATAAATGTTTTTTTGTTTGAATCACAGCTTTGGTTCAAAAGTTACACTTTCTGGTTGAATTGAGTTCTTTCGCCAATTCTGAGATACACTTTGGTCTAACTCCAAAGGGAAAGCTCTGATCAGAAAACGGAATGGTTTTTTAGCTTTCCCAACTCAGGACATCCCTAATAGGTGTTTGTTCTTTGTTGTTTGAATCTTACCCTAACCCTAACCCTAACCCTAACCCTAACCCTAACCCTAACCCTAACCCTAACCCTAACCCTAACCCTAACCCTAACCCTAACCCTAACCCTAACCCTAACCCTAACCCTAACCCTAACCCTAACCCTAACCCTAACCCTAACCCTAACCCTAACCCTAACCCTAACCCTAACCCTAACCCTAACCCTAACCCTAACCCTAACAAAAAATCTGAGCTTTGGTTCAAAAGTAACACTTTCAGGTTGAATTGAGTTCTTTCACCAATTCTGAGACAAACTTTTGTCTAATCTTCAGGGAAACCTCTGATCACAAAACCGAATGGTTTTTTTAGCTTTCTCGATTCAGGATACCCCTAATAAATGTTTTTTTGTTTGAATCACAGCTTTGGTTCAAAAGTTACACTTTCTGGTTGAATTGAGTTCTTTCGCCAATTCTGAGATACACTTTGGTCTAACTCCAAAGGGAAAGCTCTGATCAGAAAACGGAATGGTTTTTTAGCTTTCCCAACTCAGGACATCCCTAATAGGTGTTTGATGTTCGAATCTCAGCTTTTGTTCAAAAGTAACACTTTCTGATTGAATTGAGTTCTTTGGAAATTCTGAGATATGGTTTGGTCTAACTCCTCAGGGAAAGCTCTGATCAGCGAATGAAGTGATTTTTTAGCTTTCCCAACTCAGGACACCCCTAATAGGTGTTTGTTCTTTGTTGTTCGAATCTTACCCTAACCCTAACCCTAACCCTAACCCTAACCCTAACCCTAACCCTAACCCTAACCCTAACCCTAACCCTAACCCTAACCCTAACCCTAACCCTAACCCTAACCCTAAAACTAAAACTAAAACTAAAACTAAAACTAAAACTAAAACTAAAACTAAAACTAAAACTAAAACTAAAACTAAAACTAAAACTAAAACTAAAACTAAAACTAAAACTAAAACTAACAACAAATCTGAGCTTTGGTTCAAAAGTAACACTTTCTGGTTGAATTGAGTTCTTTCTCCAATTCTGAGATATACTTTGGTCTAACTCCAAAGGGAAAGCTCTGATCAGAAAACGGAATGGTTTTTTTAGCTTTCCCAACTCAGGACATCCCTAATAGGTGTTTGATGTTCGAATCTGAGCTTTTGTTCAACAGTAACACTTTCTGATTGAATTGAGTTCTTTGGAAATTCTGAGATATGGTTTGGTCTAACTCCTCAGGGAAAGCTATGATCATCGAATGAAGTGGTTTTTTAGCTTTCCTGACTCAGGACACCCCTAATAGGTGTTTATTGTTCAAACCTGAGGTTTGCTTCAAAAGTAACACTTTCAGATTGAATTGAGTTCTTTCGCCAATTCTGAGACACACTTTTGTCTAACTCCTCAGGGAAACCTCTGATCACAAAACACATGGTTTTTTAGCTTTCCCAACTCAGGACATCCCTAATAGGTGTTTGATGTTCGAATCTGAGCTTTTGTTCAAAAGTAACACTTTCTGATTTAATTGAGTTCTTTGGAAATTCTGAGATATGGTTTGGTCTAACTCCTCAGGGAAAGCTCTGATCAGCGAATGAAGTGATTTTTTAGCTTTCCCAACTCAGGACACCCCTAATAGGTGTTTGTTGTTTGTTGTTCGAATCTTACCCTAACCCTAACCCTAACCCTAACCCTAACCCTAACCCTAACCCTAACCCTAACCCTAACCCTAACCCTAACCCTAACCCTAACCCTAACCCTAACCCTAACCCTAACCCTAACCCTAACCCTAACCCTAACCCTAACCCTAACCCTAACCCTAACCCTAACCCTAACCCTAACCCTAACCCTAACCCTAACCCTAACCCTAACCCTAACCCTAACCCTAACCCTAACCCTAACCCTAACCCTAACCCTAACCCTAACCCTAACCCTAACCGTAACCCTAACCCTAACCCCAACCCCAACCCCAACCCCAACCCCAACCCCAACCCCAACCCTAACCCTAACAATAACCCTAACCCTAACCCTAACAACAAATCTGAGCTTTGGTTCAAAAGTAACATTTTCTGGTTGAATTGAGTTCTTTCGCCAATTATGAGATACACTTTGGTCCAACTCCTCAGGGAAAGCTCTGATCACCAAATGGAGTGGTTTTTTAGCTTTCCCGACTCAGGACACCCCTAATAGGTGTTTATTGTTCAAACGTGAGCTTTGGTTCAAAAGTCGCACTTTCTGGTTGAATTGAGTTCTTTCGCCAATTCTGAGATACACTTTAGTCTAACTCCTCAGGGAAAGCTCTGATCAGCGAATGAAGTGATTTTTTAGCTTTCCCGACTCAGGACACCCCTAATAGGTGTTTTTTGTTCAAATATGAGCTTTGGTTCAAAAGTTACACTTTCTGGTTGAATTGAGTTCTTTCGCCAATTCTGAGATACACTTTGGTCTAACTCCAAAGGGAAACCTCTGAACACAAAACCGAATGTTTTTTTACCTTTCCCAAGTCAGGACATCCCTAATAAATGTTTTTTTGTTTGAATCACAGCTTTGGTTCAAAAGTTACACTTTCTGGTTGAATTGAGTTCTTTCGCCAATTATGAGATACACTTTGGTCCAACTCCTCAGGGAAAGCTCTGATCACCAAATGGAGTGGTTTTTTAGCTTTCCCGACTCAGGACACCCCTAACAGGTGTTTATTGTTCAAACGTGAGCTTTGGTTCAAAAGTAGCACTTTCTGGTTGAATTGAGTTCTTTCGCCAATTCTGAGATACACTTTAGTCTAACTCCTCAGGGAAAGCTCTGATCAGCGAATGAAGTGATTTTTTAGCTTTCCCGACTCAGGACACCCCTAATAGGTGTTTTTTGTTCAAATGTGAGCTTTGGTTCAAAAGTTACACTTTCTGGTTGAATTGAGTTCTTTCGCCAATTCTGAGATACACTTTGGTCTAACTCCAAAGGGAAATCTCTGAACACAAAACCGAATGTTTTTTTAGCTTTCCCAACTCAGGACATCCCTAATAAATGTTTTTTTGTTTGAATCACAGCTTTGGTTCAAAAGTTACACTTTCTGGTTGAATTGAGTTCTTTCGCCAATTATGAGATACACTTTGGTCCAACTCCTCAGGGAAAGCTCTGATCACCAAATGGAGTGGTTTTTTAGCTTTCCCGACTGAGGACATCCCTAATAGGTGTTTGATGTTCGAATCTGAGCTTTTGTTCAAAAGTAACACTTTCTGATTGAATTGAGTTCTTTGGAAATTCTGAGATATGGTTTGGTCTAACTCCTCAGGGAAAGCTCTGATCAGCGAATGAAGTGATTTTTTAGCTTTCCCAATTCAGGACACCCCTAATAGGTGTTTATTGTTCAAACGTGAGCTTTGGTTCAAAAGTTACACTTTCTGGTTGAATTGAATTCTTTCGCCAATTCTGAGATACACTTTGGTCTAACTCCAAAGGGAAAGCTCTGATAAGAAAACGGAATGGTTTTTTAGCTTTCCCAACTCAGGACATCCCTAATAGGTGTTTGATGTTCGAATCTGAGCTTTTGTTCAAAAGTAACACTTTCTGATTGAATTGAGTTCTTTGGAAATTCTGAGATATGGTTTGGTCTAACTCCTCAGGGAAAGCTCTGATCAGCGAATGAAGTGATTTTTTAGCTTTCCCAACTCAGGACACCCCTAATAGGTGTTTATTGTTCAAATGTGAGCTTTCGTTCAAACGTAACACTTTCTGGTTGAATTGAGTTCTTTCGCCAATTCTGAGATATACTTTGGTCTAACTCCTCAGGGAAAGCTATGATCATCGAATGAAGTGGTTTTTTAGCTTTCCTGACTCAGGACACCCCTAATAGGTGTTTATTGTTCAAACCTGAGCTTTGCTTCAAAAGTAACACTTTCAGGTTGAATTGAGTTCTTTCGCCAATTCTGAGACACACTTTTTTCTAACTCCTCAGGGAAACCTCTGATCACAAAACGCATGATTTTTTAGGTTTCCCAACTCAGGACATCCCTAATAGGTGTTTGATGTTCGAATCTGAGCTTTTGTTCAAAAGTAACACTTTCTGATTGAATTGAGTTCTTTGGAAATTCTGAGATATGGTTTGGTCTAACTCCTCAGGGAAAGCTCTGATCAGCGAATGAAGTGATTTTTTAGCTTTCCCAACTCAGGACACCCCTAATAGGTGTTTGTTCTTTGTTGTTCGAATCTTACCCTAACCCTAACCCTAACCCTAACCCTAACCCTAACCCTAACCCTAACCCTAACCCTAACCCTAACCCTAACCCTAACCCTAACCCTAACCCTAACCCTAACCCTAACCCTAACCCTAACCCTAACCCTAACCCTAACCCTAACCCTAACCCTAACCCTAACCCTAACCCTAACCCTAACCCTAACCCTAACCCTAACCCTAACCCTAACCCTAACCCTAACCCTAACCCTAACCCTAACCCTAACCCTAACCGTAACCCGAACCCCAACCCCAACCCCAACCCCAACCCCAACCCTAACCCTAACCCTAACCCTAACCCTAACAACAAATCTGAGCTTTGGTTCAAAAGTAACATTTTCTTGTTGAATTGAGTTCTTTCGCCAATTATGAGATACACTTTGGTCCAACTCCTCAGGGAAAGCTCTGATCACCAAATGGAGTGGTTTTTTAGCTTTCCCGACTCAGCACACCCCTAATAGGTGTTTATTGTTCAAACGTGAGCTTTGGTTCAAAAGTAGCATTTTCTGGTTGAATTGAGTTCTTTCGCCAATTCTGAGATACACTTTAGTCTAACTCCTCAGGGAAAGCTCTGATCAGCGAATGAAGTGATTTTTTAGCTTTCCCGACTCAGGACACCCCTAATAGGTGTTTTTTGTTCAAATGTGAGCTTTGGTTCAAAAGTTACACTTTCTGGTTGAATTGAGTTCTTTCGCCAATTCTGAGATACACTTTGGTCTAACTCCAAAGGGAAAGCTCTGATAAGAAAACGGAATGATTTTTTAGCTTTCCCAACTCAGGACATCCCTAATAGGTGTTTGATGTTCGAATCTGAGCTTTTGTTCAAAAGTAACACTTTCTGATTGAATTGAGTTCTTTGGAAATTCTGAGATATGGTTTGGTCTAACTCCTCAGGGAAAACTCTGATCAGCGAATGAAGTGATTTTTTAGCTTTCCCAACTCAGGACACCCCTAATAGGTGTTTGTTGTTTGTTGTTCGAATCTTACCCTAACCCTAACCCTAACCCTAACCCTAACCCTAACCCTAACCCTAACCCTAACCCTAACCCTAACCCTAACCCTAACCCTAACCCTAACCCTAACCCTAACCCTAACCCTAACCCTAACCCTAACCCTAACCCTAACCCTAACCCTAACCCTAACCCTAACCCTAACCCTAACCCTAACCCTAACCCTAACCCTAACCCTAACCCTAACCCTAACCCTAACCCTAACCGTAACCCGACCCCCAACCCCAACCCCAACCCTAACCCTAACCCTAACCCTAACCCTAACCACAAATCTGAGCTTTTGTTCAAAAGTAACACTTTCTGATTTAATTGAGTTCTTTGGAAATTCTGAGATATGGTTTGGTCTAACTCCTCAGGGAAAGCTCTGATCAGCGAATGAAGTGATTTTTTAGCTTTCCCAACTCAGGACACCCCTAATAGGTTTTTGTTGTTTGTTGTTCGAATCTTACCCTAACCCTAACCCTAACCCTAACCCTAACCCTAACCCTAACCCTAACCCTAACAAAAAATCTGAGCTTTGGTTCAAAAGTTACACTTTCTGGTTGAATTGAGTTCTTTCGCCAATTCTGAGATACACTTTGGTCTAACTCCAAAGGGAAAGCTCTGATCAGAAAACGGAATGGTTTTTTAGCTTTCCCAACTCAGGACATCCCTAATAGGTGTTTGATGTTTGAATCTGAGCTTTTGTTCAAAAGAAACACTTTCTGATTGAATTGAGTTCTTTGGATATTCTGAGATATGGTTTGGTCTAACTCCTCAGGGAAAGCTCTGATCAGCGAATGAAGTGATTTTTTAGCTTTCCCAACTCAGGACACCCCTAATAGGTGTTTGTTGTTCAAATGTGAGCTTTCGTTCAAAAGTAACACTTTCTGTTTGAATTGAGTTCTTTCACCAATTCTGAGATATACTTTGGTCTAACTCCTCAGGGAAAGCTATGATCTTCGAATGAAGTGGTTTTTTAGCTTTCCTGACTCAGGACACCCCTAATAGGTGTTTATTGTTCAAACCTGAGCTTTGCTTCAAAAGTAACACTTTCAGGTTGAATTGAGTTCTTTCGCCAATTCTGAGACACACTTTTGTCTAACTCCTCAGGGAAACCTCTGATCACAAAACACATGGTTTTTTAGCTTTCCCAACTCAGGACATCCCTAATAGGTGTTTGATGTTCGAATCTGAGCTTTTGTTCAAAAGTAACACTTTCTGATTGAATTGAGTTCTTTGGAAATTCTGAGATATGGTTTGGTCTAACTCCTCAGGGAAAGCTCTGATCAGCGAATGAAGTGATTTTTTAGCTTTCCCAACTCAGGACACCCCTAATAGGTGTTTGTTCTTTGTTGTTCGAATCTTACCCTAACCCTAACCCTAACCCTAACCCTAACCCTAACCCTAACC